>NW_012267314.1:5941105-5969898 GCF_000151885.1 Dipodomys ordii | reverse complement strand
GCTCTACCACTGAGCCACCTTCCCAGCCCCTCAGATTTCTTTGCCTAAGTTGTCTGCTAGTAGCCATCCTCATATCTCATCCTCCTGAGAAAGCTAGGATTGCAGGTGTGAGCCACTGGCACCTTTCAAGTTCTTAGGGTTTCTGTCTTGGACAGCTAGGAAAGTGGATGTGGTAAGGCCTTCAATTCCAGAGACCTTATGTTATGCACCACGCAGTTTAGTGAATTGCCTTAGCTTCCTGTGACTTAACTATACAACTGCATTAAAATACAGAACACATTTTGTTCTTTTGTTGTTGTTGTTCGGTCAGTTATAGGTCTTGAACTCAGGACCTGGGCATTATCCAGGTCCTTTGTGCTCAAGGCTAGCACCCTACCACTTGAGCTAAAATGCCACTTTGGGCTTTTTTCAGTGGTTTATTGGAGATAAGAGTCTCATGGAGGCTTTTCTTTCGGGGCTGGCTTCGAACCTCTAGCCTCAGGTCTCATCCTTCTGAATAGCTGGGATTACAGGCATGAGCCACCAATGCCCAGACATACTCTGTTCTTCTAATAATAAAACACAGGCTCGTTTCTTGATTTTCATACTGTATACTTTGCATCTGGGGCATAGTAGGAATTTAGTACATATTTGAATTAGTGAAACCCTTTAGCCTGTTAAAGAGCACAATTTCTAGCCATCTTCACTGTCTTTTACACACCTGTCAGTCAGTGTGATAGAGGTGCTAGACTAGATGGAGTCCTTTGCTTTTCTCTGTTTTGTTTTGAGGCTGGGGTTGACTCTTGGGTGTCACACATGGCAGATAACTGCTCTGTGATGGGCTGCAGCCCCAAGTCAGCTTCCTTCACCTCCTTTATTCTACTCCCCTTTCCCATAACCAGACAACTGTGTTTGCTTACATTTAGACCAAGCTTTTTCAGTGTCTTCCTAGCACGTACCTAGGAATGACTTTCTTTTTTTTTTTTTTGTTGGCCGTGGGGCTTGAACTCTGGGCCTGTGCGCTGTCCCTCAGCTCTTCAGCTCAAGGCGAGCGCTCTACCACTTGAGCTACAGCGCCACTTCCGGTTTTCTGGTGGTTTATTGGAGATAGGAGTCTCGGTCTCTCCTGCCCGGGCTGGCTTTGAACCGCGATCCTCAGATCTCAGCCTCCTGAGTAGCTAGGATTACAGGCGTGAGCCACCAGCGCCCGGCATGACTGATGAGCCTTTCAGTTAGTTTTTATTTTGCTTAAAATCTCACATTTCCTCATTTAGAGTCCAGCAGGCTGTGTTGGCCCTAATGCAGGGAGAAGAGAAGGAAGGACTTGTTGACTGGGACTTTTTTTTTTCTTTCCATTTTCCTTCCTCCTCTTCCTACCCAGTCCCTTGCAAACAGAGTCTTGTTATGTGGCCCAGTATGGCTTCACTCACCCCTGCTCCTCCTGACTCAGCTTCCTGACTGCAGGGATTACAGGCATGTACCACCATACCCACTGATACAGGACACAGACCGCATCAGTGACTTCCAAGCTTCTGTCACAGATTTCCTGTGGGTGAATGTTTTACATAGTGATCAAGTACAATAACACACTCTAGTGACCCTTACTGGATTTCTCATCCAGGAAAGTGTACATTCAACAGCTCCACAACCCTAATCACCTGCAGCTGTTGACTTATTTGGGCCAAGAATTCATAACTTTTTGCTAACAGTTATAATTATTCAAATGCCTCTTTTGATGTTTGTGTGTGTGTATGTGTGTTAATATGTTTAAGCCTGTCCTGGGACTTGAACTCAAAGCTTCAGCTGTCCCTGAACTTCTTTTGCTCAAAGCTAGCACTCTACCACTTGAGCCATAGTGACACTTTTGGCATTTTATGAGTAGTTTCTTGGTGATAATAGTCTCATGGACTTTCCTGCCTGGGCTAGCTTTGAACTGTGATCCTCAGATCTCAGCTTCCTGAGTAGCTAGGATTACAAGCATGAGCTACCAGTGCCCGGCAATATTTTGTTTTTGGATTGTTTTTACAATGCTGAGAATGGAACACAGAGCCTCAAAAATACAGTGCGAGTGCTCTACCTCTGAGCTGGACCCCAACCCCTTTCTATATATTTTTTTAATGTAAATAATTGTAGTTATAAATATATTGAATTGATAGTTGCAAGTTCTCATGACAACATACATGTTCCAGGTGTGTGTGTGTGTGTGTGTGTGTATATATATATATATACTTATTCATATATATATATATATATGGATAAATTGTACATTTATTAAACATAGTTCCATGCCTCCCCCCCTCCCCCACCTTTTCTTTCCTGGTATTTTCCCTTAGATATTTAGAGACTGCAGCTCTAATATTGGGAGTGAATAGAAGTTGTTGGAAGGGGAATAAAGGTCAATCCTACCTTTTTTTTTTTTAAATCCAACTCCTAGGGCTTGAATTTGGGCCCTGGACACCGTCTCTGAGCAGTTTCGTTCAAGGCTAGAGCTCTATGGCTTGAGCCTCAGCTCCACTTCTGACTTTTTTGGTGGCTAACTGGGGTATAAGAGTCTCACTGACTTTTTGCCTAGGCTAGCTTCACACTGGGATCCTCATGTCTCAGCCCTGTGAGCCGCTGGGATTAAAGGTGTCAGCCTGCCTTCTGGGAAGCCGTTCCTTCTTCAGTAGTGGCTTAGTGTGAACTGGTTCACGCTGTGTCTGGTTGCGTAGGCGTGATCTCCATGGCCACGTTGGCCAAGCATCAATTACATATACATTCTGGCAAGTTCTGGGGGGTTTTGGAGAGGGGAATGGAAGGTATGAAGTCAGTCTTCCTCCAGCCATCTGCTGTGTGGGCATGTCGGCCCCAGGGCCTCCAACCATCGCTTCAGCTTATGGGTCCCTTGAGTGTGTGTGCTGTTATTATGTGTTCAACATTTTTCCTTAACTGTACTCCAGTTTGAACCATCTGCGGAGGTGCTGGGAATGACACTTTAGAGAGGACAATTTGACCGTAATTATGATATATTTAGTGAAGGTCTCTACAATGACAGGCTGGGTTGGAAGGACAGAGCCTGGACCAACAGTGACATTGCACAAATCCAACCAGGCAGAACAAGGAAAACAGCACTAAAAGTCTTCTATATGCCTGTAGCAATTTCACCTGAAAGGTTGCTAAAAAGTGTTTATTACCTCATCATCTTTAAGCTAGCTAATGAAACACAAACTGGGCACTGATAGCTCATGCCTATAATTCTAGCTACTCAGAAGACCAAGATCTCAGGATCATGGTTTGAAGCCAGCCTGGGCAGGAAAGTCCATGAGTCTCTTAGCTCCTGTTAACCAGCAAAAAGCCAGAAGTGAAGCTGTGTCTTAAGTGGTAGAGGTAGAGTGCTAACCTTGAGCATAAAAGCTCAGAGACAGTCCAGGCTCCTGGTTTCTAGGACTAGCACTCTCTTTCTCTCTGTCTCTCTGTCTGTCTGTCTGTCTGTCTGTCTCTCTCTCTCTCTCACACACACACACACACACACAAATGAAACACAATGTAGATGAGGAAATCATCTAGGCTTCATTGTATTGTGATTTCTTTTAATGAATTTGGCCTGTGGGATATCTGTCTATTTAATCTCCAATTCCAGAACAAGGAACAGTGTAAACATAGTATATAATTCTGATTACATAAAATGTATCATATTTGTACTTAAAAGTAAAGAAGAGAGCCAATAAACAAGCCCCCGCCCCTCGCTCCCACTCAGTTCTAACCAGTTTGAACAGCACATTTAGATTTTCCCATGGGGTTCTTTCTTTCTTTGTAGATAGATACAAAAAATAGAACTACAAATTCATTTGCATTTGTTTGCAAAGTATCGATTACATGTCAAGATATTCTAAGCCTTCAGTGACATCTGGGGGAAGGAGAGAGCAAGAATAAGGAAAGTAAAGACACACTTACCTTCTGTTTTCATACTTTTGTCTTTTCGGTGTTCACATCTTCCAGTAATGGAAATGCACTGGGATATATCTTAGAAACACTGGTAAATCACTTACTGAGGGAACATTGCTGTTTCTCTTTCCTCCTTGCGTACTGTAGCTAGTTCACCCTCTCTTGGATGTTTGGTTCAAAGATCTTGTCCCTGTATTGTTACATTGGCTGCAGCTTCCTGTGTGTGCCAAATGTGCACTGTGGTTGTGGGAGGGCTGCACATTTGACTTTCTTGGAGATGACTTGGGTTGTGGGCTATAGATTAAATTACATTAAATACTTTAGATGGGCAGAGACTCCGATGTCAGGACCCCACCTTTTTGTTGGTTTGTTTTAGGCTGGAGTAGGGCTTGAAGTTAGTGCCTCAGGCTCCTGCCACATTTGAGGCACACCTCTCCTTCCAGCGTTTTGCTGGCTAATCCTAGAGAGTCTCTTGGATTTGCCTACCTAGGCTGCCTTCAAACTACAGTCCTCAGATCTCAGCCTCCTGAGTAGCTAGGATTACAGGTGTGAGCCACTGGTACCTGGTGGTGTGACTCAATTTTGTAATTAAAAAAAAAAAAGAGAGATGATTTGAATTTACATGTATCGGTCTGTTTTATTGTTTTTTTTTTAAAAGTAGAGAAGAGGCAAATTTCTGTAAAACACTAATGTGACTCAAAATTGCACAATCTCCTTAAAACAATCTTTTGAGAAAATAAGATTTTCCCCATTCCAAAACTTAGACTGGTATTGCTTTAGACTAACACATGAGAACCAGAAGTGAAAAAATAAGAAAGTAGTGAAAGTGATTAGGCAAGTAAGGAATTCTAAACCAGAAACTTTGAATACCTTGGAAGACAAAAAATAGATTTGGAAAGTAATTGATCTCATGTTTTACTCTTTCTTATAGTAAATACGGAGATGACTTAAAGTTACAGTTAGAAGTTTATTTTAGAACATTAGTTACACTTGTCCTCCCTCCCTCCCTTCCTCCCTTCCTCCCTCCCTTCCTCCCTTCCTTCCTTCCTTTCTTGTTCTGGAGGTTGAACTCAGGCCCTTACTCTGTCTTGGCATTTTCTACTCAAGTCTAGCTCTCTGCCACTTGAGCCGTAGCTTCACTTCTGGATTTGTACTGGTTTATTGGATAGAAGGGTTTCATGGGCTTTCTTGCCCAGGCTGGCTTTGAGTCATGATGTTCAGATCTCAGGCTCCTGAAAAGCTAGGATTTCAAGTGTGAACCACTGGTGCCAGTCCACTTTTTCCTGCACGGTTGAGAGAAGAAAGATGCGGTAGGTTTGGTGCCATTCACCAAATTCCCTCCACACCCATGCTACAGATGCTTTTAGTGGGAGGAAGTATTTCTGCATAAGTCCACACCTAGCTCAGAAAAAGAATATGCTGGGTGAATGATGAGTGATGTAAAGATCACACAATTATCTTGAAAGAGTGTGGATTTTTGTTGTTGTTGTTGGTCATGGGCTTGAACTCTGGGCCTGGGCGCTGTCCCTCAGCTCTTCAGCTCAAAGCTAGTGCTCTGCCACTTGAGCCACAGCACTACTTCTGGCTTTTTCTGCTTCTGTGGGTGCTGAGGAATCTAACTCAGGCCCTCATGTATGCAAGGCAAGCACTCTACCACTGAGCCACCTTCCCAGCCCTGTATTTTTTTTTAAATTCAAAACAAAACAAAAACCTGAGAAAGAACTGATTCTTAAATCTGTGAGTACTTAATAGATACACTTGGGGAGTTTGGGGAAAGTGGGTATTATCGCTATTGTCAAGACTGTAAACATTCAATACTTATATTCCTCCCTCTCCTTTATTATTATCTTTTTTTAACTTGCTTTTTTTTTTTTTTTAAGAGCCTGGAGTTTGAGTAGATGAAGAGAAAAATCACAAGATAGTTCATTGGTTCTGTTTGGTTGAGCATAAAACCATGTTTTTTTGTTTGGTTTTTTTTTTTTTTGAGGTTGTCAGACAAGACCTGCTTTTATTAAAGTACACACGCTTATTTATTTATTTATTGCCCTTCCTGGTACTTAAATCATCAAAGCATCTGCCAGTGGTAATTAGGAGGACTCATTGCACATCTGGAAAGTGATTTGGGACAATGTAAAGGCAGCTGTGCCACCGCTCTAAATTATTACCCGCTGAGTGCAGCATGAAGAGTGGCCCAGGTACATACTGAAGGTGTGAAATATTGGTTCACCATGGTGTGATGTGAGTTGAATGGCCACCTTTTCTCCTCATGAACAGATACATTTTTCAGGCCCCCACATTATTACGGGGAGGGGGAATTTTGAGTGATTTGAAGTGGAGAAGAGAATGAAGTGCACCAGTAGGCAAGGTAGAATGAACGAGCAGTAGATTGGCAACTTTATAACTGAAGAGGAGCCTTTGGTGGTGTTCCTTTGAAAACATGAGGAAAGAAAGGGAAAACTAGCTTTGAACATTCTGTAATATCTTTGATTTCAGCTGACTGCCCATGGCTCATGCCTGTAGTCCTAGCTACTCCAGAGTCTGAGATCTGAGGATTGCAGTGATAGAAGTTTGAAGCCAGCCAGAGGAAGACAAACATGAGAGACACTTATCTCCAATTAACCACCAAAATGCCAGAAGTGGAGCTATGGCTCAAATGGTAAAATATCAGCCTTGAAAATGTTAAGGGATAGCACTCAGGCCCTGAGTTCAAGGCCCACTACCAGTCCCTCCCCTCTCCCCCCCCCAAACTCCTCTCTTGATTTCAGTGTTTTGTACTGGATTTGTTTAGGCCATCACATCTGGTCATGAGGTGCATAAATGGGAAAGCTGGTCCTTTTGGGAAGGAGTCAGGGTTCCAGCTGGGGGATCTCACATGGACCGTACCCGTCTGCCTGTATGTAGGAGAGGGAGGGCTTGATTTCCACTCCAGCACCACCATCAGCAAGAAGCATGGGGGAGACAACCCCTTCAACAAGCTCATTTGTATTTGATCTAGGATGGCAGGTTTGTTTCCCTGATGAATAGAGGCGGAAGTTTCTGGGTGAGGATGGCCAAGTCAGCTTCAAAGAGCCTAGAAGAATAGGGCCCCAGTTGTGGGGACCCAGGGATGCGATGCACAAGACTGGGCTAGGTGCAGTGATTCCCAGGACTGCTCCCTAACTCCCCAAAACACATTACTGACTGGCCTCCGTCTTCCAAAGCGTGTGGTAAGAAAACCCGAGATGCCCCAGTGGGCCTGGCCGATGAGAGCTGTTTCTTCGTCTGAACAGACTTCTCTCAGTAGTGGAGGCTGATGCTCTGCTCTCTGAGCTTCGCTTCCTCCTGCCATAGCACTTCCCAGGATTCGCTCCAGGACAGTTAGGGACTCTTGGCTTCCAGGGCTCTGCTAGTCACAGCTGTCAGCAATGGTTTGAACAGATAACCCCCTAAGAGCGGATCATCTGCCCTCCTTTCTCGGGTGTGCCTTGGGCGCTGCCTGCCCTTCTGGATGTGGGCGGGGCCGTTGGTCTCCTTGGTGCCTCCTCCACAGCCCACCGTCCGTCTCTGTGGTCCTGCCTATTCCAAGGCCTTAGTTCACTTTTTGTTTGTTTTTGGTGGGGCTTAAACTCAGGGCCTCATGCTGCCAGCACAGCTTTACGTCTAGCTTTTTGCTGTTTAGTTGGAGATAAGTCTCAAGGATTTTTTTCTGCCTGTACTGCTTGGAAGCAGGATCCTCAGACCTTCATCTCCAGTAGCTAGGATTGTAGGCATAAGCCACCGGCCCCCAGCTCTCAGTCCCTTTCTTTCTTCCTTTCTTTTTTGGTCAGTTTTGGTGCTTGAACTCGGCCTGGCCACTGTCTCGGAGCTTTTTGTGCTCAAGGCTAGTGCTCTCTCAATTTGCACCACAGAGCCATTTCTGGTTTTCTGGCGATTCATTGGAGAGAAGAGTCTCAGAGACTTTTCTGCTTGGGCTGGCTTCAAACCTCAATCCGCAGATTGCAGCCTCCTGAGATGACAGGTGTGAGCCACCAGCACCTGGCTTCAGTTCCTTTTCTGATGGTGCCTGGGCTGCGATCAGAGTCAAAGGGGACTAAAAGCCAGGCTGGTCCATTTGGGGCTTATTTTGTAGGGTAGGTGATACGGGGTGGGGGGGGAGGGGCATGGATGACAGTTCAGGGAGACCTGCTCGGATATGTTTAGCCAGCAAGGTGTTGGGGGTGGTGGCATCCGGGGCAGATTGGGCAGAGATGGGCACACACCAGTTGGGAGGTCAGAGGTGTTTGTGTGATGGTGGCCCTTGAGCACCTGCAGTCCTAACTTGATTATCATGCTGTACCCCTGGAACTCTCTGGTCCGCTCCACCTCTCTCAAGAGCTTCTGTTCCTTCTCTGGGGCAGTAGGAGAAGAGCTGGCTGGCAGGTTGGCTGCTCGTGTCCTCAAGAGTCTGAAGCTGACTCTTAGTTTGCCCCTTGTGAATCCCCACTGGGAACTTGGCAGGAAACATCTGGAAGGCCAGGGCGGGCTAAGTGCCTCTGCAGTGTCAGGTCTGTCTCCTTGGAGAGAGAGAGACAAGGAGACCTGCCCAGACCCGGTCAGAGATTTCCCAGCTTTGGGAGTGCTTTCTTTCCCAGCTTGGGAGGAAGGCCTCTGGGGCACTTCCCTCAAAGGCAATAGCTGGGGAAAAGGAAGAAGAATTTCAGTTTCTGCTTCTCTTCTCTCTCTCAGTTTCCCCAGTCATGGAAATGCTGATGTCTTGAGCAGGACTGAGGTTTTAGTTTCTTTCCTTCTTTCTTTTTTTTTTTGTCAGTCGTGGGGCTTGAACTCTGGGCCTGAGCGTTGTCCCTCAGCTCTTCAGCTCAAGGCGAGCTCTCTACCACTTGAGCTACAGCACCACTTCCAGTTTTCTGGTGGTTTATTGGAGATAAGAGTTTCATGGACTTTACTGCCCGGGCTGGCTTTGAACCGTGATCCTCAGATCTCAGCCTCCTGAGTAGCTAGGATTACAGGCGTGACCCACCGGCACCTGGCAGATTTTAGTTTCTGTTTTTGTTTTTTTTCAAATTTGGCAGAAAGGCTTCTGGAGAAATCTTCACTGTCAGCTCCACTTGCATCCAAGCCTGCTTTGCCATGTTAGATGTCATGGGCAGGATGATCCCTGAAGGGGTGCTGATTTAGAACATGTAGATACCACCTTTTTGTATGTCTGTATGCCATTGCTGGGGCATGAACTCGGGGCCTCCCACTCTCTGGGCTTTTTCAGCTAAAAGCTGGTGCTTATCCACTTGCACCATAGCTCCACTTGTGGCTTTTGCTGAGTAGTTGGAGATCAGAGTCTCTCATATGTCTCAGCTGGCTTTGGACCATGATCTTCAGATCTCAGCCTCCTGAGTTGCTGGGATTACAGGCGTGAGCCCTGGTGTCTGGCTTGTATATAACTTGTAGATTGTCTGAAAGTTGCATCCCCCCCTACCCCCCCTCCCAGTTGTCTTGGTAAAGTCACTTTTTTACACCACAGGTTTGAAGGTAAAGGGGGCAGAAGGGAGGGGGGCGTCTGGACAGAAGTGACAGAACACAGGTGCACACATTTCTGTCAGCCTCTGTGTGTTCAGACACAGACTGAGGATATAAATCCTTGTCATCTCGGGGAGACGATGGTACGAACACAGTCTTGTAGTGAATGCTGTGGGCTAAATAAAGTTGCACGCGTGTGGTGCGCCAGGCTGCCCCTGTGATTGTGTTGGTGCTCAGGGCCTGGTCGGTGCCATCATTATTTCAGTGCTACCTCTAGGTCGAGAAATGAGCGCGTGGACATTCATCAGGGAAAGGCAGCTGAGCGGGGCCGAAGCTCAGAGCAACTGCCTGGGTACTCGCATCTGTGAAGAGACAGGTGACGTGTTTACTTATTATTTAGGTGAACTTGTAACATGTGCTTTTGCCCTTGTACTTGGAATCATGAATGAATAATCAGCCTGTTGAATAATCTATGAATATTAATGACGACAGCCACACTAATGACTAATGACTAAGGACTTTCAACTTCCTGGGGTTTCATAGGAAGATATGCAGTGTGTTCCAGATGTAGTTTTTCCATGGAATTTGAGGTTCTTTTTTTTCTCTCTCTCTTTTTCCTTCACCTCCTCACCCATGCTGGCTTGAATGCAAGGCCTAGGCCCTGCCCCTTACCTTTTTTTTTTCTCAAGGTTGGTACTTTGCCACTTGAGCCACACCTCCATTTCTGTCTTTTTTGCTGGTTAATTAGAAATAAGGGTCTTGTGGACTTTCCTGCTCGGGCTGGCTTTGAACTGAGATCTTTAGATCTCTGCCTCCTGAGTAGCTAGAATTGCAGGTGTGAGCCACCAGCGCCACTAGCACCCAAAGGGTTCTGGGAGGTGTCGCAGCCATTGTTGCACTGAGCATGAGGGACCCTGAAACAGCCCCTGTGCTTTCCTGGCTTCTCTCTCAACCCTTCAAGGCAGGCAGAGAGTAAGGACTGGCGAACATCCTGTGACCCTCAGTACAGTGAGGAGAGGAACAGGTCCCATCTCACAGTGCTGTCCTGAGGGTTAGATCTTGCAAGGAAGACAGCCTGGGCATACCGGCCAGGTTCGTACACACCGGCCATTCATACCATCAACACTGTGGACAGGTTGATCACCCATGGCCCATCAGGATGGACTGGCCTAACCACCTCTGTGTTTTTCCTGTCTCTTTCTCCCCCTTAGGACGGGTCACTGGGGAACATCGATGACCTGGCTCAGCAGTATGCAGATTATTACAACACCTGCTTCTCTGACGTGTGTGAGAGGATGGAGGAGCTGCGGAAGCGGCGTGTGTCGCAGGACCTGGATGTGGTGAGTGGGCAGGGCCCATAAGAGTCTCAGGACTGCTGCTGGCCCGGTGGTCCTCCACAAACTCCCAGTCCAGCCACGCCCTGGTCCTTCTGCCCGCCCCAGCCACGCCTGAGCACTGGACTGCAGGCTGCCATGCTCTAGCTGTCCAAAAAACAAAGACAAAAATCAGGTCCTCAAAAGGAGCAGCCCTTTTGTCTGCAGCTATCAAACTGAATGAGTGTTAGGTGGGACAATATGCCCAAATCTCTGCTGACATTAAAAAGCTACATTTTTAAGCCAGGCACTGGAGATTCATGACTGAAATTGTAGATATTCAGGAGGCTGAGACTGAAAGATTAAAGTTCAAAGCCAGGCCAGACAGAAAACACCGTGAGAACTCTTATCTCCAGTTAACCAGCAAAAAGCTGGAAGTCATGCTGTGGCTCAAGTGGTAAAATGCCAGTTTTAAGCATAATAACACACACTAGAGATCCTTACTGAGTTCAGGCTCAGGATTGGGCCTGAAGCTACATTTATTACACATTTTTTGACCTTAAGAGGAAAGAATGTTTTTGCTGTTGAGTATACCACATGGGCTCAAAACCCAAAGGCAAATTCCTTTTGCCCTTTTCTACCGCGTTTCTTCTTCTGTTTTTGAAAAAAACAAAATAAAGAAGCAGAAAAGCACCCATCACCCCTGACGTGACAAAATGCACATGAGGTTTAGGGCTTCTGTGCGTCTTCCAGCTGCCTGGCCTCTTCCCGTAGTTACAAAGTCACGTGATGTGTTGAACGCTTTATTTCAGTTCTTCCTGTCATTGAGATCACATTGCCTCACCCTCTTCTTCTCTCTTACTTGGGGACATTGACATTCATTTGGCTGCTTGGTGAACACATGTATGTTTGTGAGTAGTGGCGCCTTTGAACTTGTGTGTGATAAATAGCAAATAAAATAGCGTACATCACTATCACTATGCATTGGCAGTTTCTCATGGACATTTGCTGTAAAACCCCTGACTTGAACCTCACAGTTCTCAGTTTAAACTTGCTATGCATTAGATTCATTTTAGTTCCATCCTTCCCACTTGCTGCCATCGCATGTTCCAGCCAGAAGAACTCCTCCACAGGGGGAGAGCAGAAGAGTAAGCTCACCCCCCCCCCAGGGCCTTATTCCAACAGCTCCTTTGTTCCCTCTCATTTATTGGGGGGCTATCCAGACTTGTTTGTGAATAATGGCATCTACTGGCCGTCACATTTTTATGTTATTACTATTGTTTCTGAGACAGAGTCTCACTTTGTAGCCTAGGCTGGCCTTGAAAGATCCTCCTTCTTCAACCACACAAGTCCTGGGATTACAGGTGTGCACTACAATGCACAGACTTACTTGCCTGTTTTGGAATTTTTCTATAAATTGACTTGAGTTGGGAACAGAAGAAAACAAGAATTTAGCAACTAATTTTAAATTAAGAATAGGTAACTCATTAATAATTTTTCATGTTGTGTAAAGGGCTTCCTTATCTAGAAGCTACCCAAAACAAAACAAAAAGTTGGATAGAATATATTTTATATGTGTATGTATATAGAAACTTTATATATATTTATATACATTCACATATACTATATTCTATATAAATATATATGCATGCTATATATAACATACATACATGTGTAGATTCACATATTTATTATATCATATGTTGTATATATGTAAATATTATATATAAGAATATATGAGCATATGAATATATAGTCCTTAATATATCTCTATGTCTCTATATATCTATATATATTTCTAGCTAGCTAGCTATATAGATAACTAGATACATAAATATACCTATATATCTATGTGTATATATACATATACAAATATATGCATATCTATAAATACACATACATATATTTGTGTTTATATGTCTATGTATTCATATATCTATCTGTTTATCTATACTCTTAAGTGAGCTTCATTTATTCCTTACCCAAGGATGCACACAGAGTTCTCAAAGTGAAGTGAACATGGTTTCTTCCCACCCAAGGATGCACGCAGAATTCTTGAACACTCGATGGCCACCCGTGTCTCAGGCCTGTAATCTTCACTACTCAGAAGACTGAGATCTGAGGATCACAAGTAGAAGCCAGTCCAGGCGAGGAAAGTCCCCTTGAGAGTCTTATCTCCAATGAACCACTCAAAAACCAGAAGTAGAGCTGTGGCTCAAAGTGGTAGAGTGCTAGCCTTGAGCAAAAGAGTTCAGGGACAGCACCCAGGCCCTGAGTTCAAGCCCTACAACCCACCAAAGGAAAAAAAAAAAAGAATTCTTGAGCATGTTACTTCTTTCCTTAAACTCAGCCTAAGTAAAAAAAAATCTTTGGGTCATGAGCAACATCACATCTTGACTGCCCAATATTAGTTCAGTGATCTAATAGTGCAGGGCTGACATTAGCTTAATCGAGGAGTGTCGTTGCAGGCAGAGAGTCCTTGGTCCAGGAGCCTGACACCTTGGCCCATGCAGGCATGTGGGCTTTATCATTGCCAAAGGACTTAGTCTCCTGTGACTCCGGCCTATGTGAATGCACTTATTTCTCTCTGAGAAGGTATATAATTAGGCATACCTGTTAGGGCATAGCTGATGAAAATAAACCTCTCAGTAATAATGCTATACAATAGCAACTTGAATATTGCACTTGATTTTTAATTTATATTTCTTTTTACAGTACTGGGGATCTAACCTAAAGCCTCAGTACCTGCTAAGTAAGCACTCTTCCCCTGAATGCCTACTCACCCCCGTGCTGACCTGGAATGACAGCTCCATGTGAACTGTATGGTCTCCCTGGACGCTTTTCACTTTGTGAGAAAACTAGGGCTGAGAATTGGCCATGATTGCTGATAACACTAGCTGGCCTATGATTTGGGGTTCCCATAATCACCTCAGAGTATTCAGGAATCTTAAGAGGCAGCTCCTGATTGGGAAAGGAAGATTGCCTGTTGGAGGATTGAGAGCCTCCTTGCCATTTAGACAGATGGGTCTAATTTAGTGTGCTCTGTTCCAGACCAGCAAAAGACAGTCGGGGAAGAGAAAACACACACACACACACACACACACACACACACACACACGAAAACCAATTCACTGCATGAGCTTAATTAGTTCCCATCAAAGGTGTAAGAACTCGGTGGTGGGTAAAATTGATGGGAGCCATTTCCAACCAGGCTGGGAAGCCTGACTGTTCATTCTTTAAATTGTAGCTAGTTAGAGAAGTAACAACCCAGACTGGTGCATTCAGATCATTCTTCTATGGAACTTGGGGCAAGTTATAGCAGTAGGGAAGGATTTTGGAACTGCTAGAGCTCAGGCTAGATGTTAGGCTCAAGAGTCTTTAAGGGATGTTAGATGGTTTTAGGTGATGTATCTTTTAGGCCATGCTAGCATCTTACCGAAAGTTCCCTTTCTCTTTTAGTAGGTGGTTCATCATGGATGGAATTCCTGACAACAACCATTATTGCAAAGCTATAACTTTTTCTGTGTGTGCCAATAGTTGGGTTTGAAATCAGAGCCTGGGCCTGTCCTTTGACTTTGTCTCTCAAGGCTGGCACTATACCATTTGAGCCACAGCTCTACTTCTGGCTTTTGGTGGCTAATTGGAAATAAGATTCTCTTGAGACTTTACTGCCTAGGCTGGCTTTGGACTGTGTTCCTCAGATCTCAGCCTCCTGAGTAGTTAGGATTACAGATACGAGCCATGCCTGGCTAATACTGTAACTTTTAGTACATAAAAACAACAAAAAAAACCTTTTACTCCCGGTCATTGCATCTAAATTTTAGGTGTATTTCTAGACTTTAAGCTCTCCCTTTAGACAAGTAGACAAACAGTGTGCATGCTTGCCTGCTGGAACAGACTCGATCTGTGGAGCTGAAACACAGTACTTCTTTCTGTGTTTCTAAGCAGCCCAGGGGAAGTGGAATGTAAGGCTTCCAGGAGCAATCCAGACAAATCAGTAAGAGGCATCCTACTCTGTTGGGAGACGGAGATGATCGGGAGGGAGCATAGTAGCATGATGAGTTTTACATGCTTAAAATGATGTTTAGAAGTCCTAGCTACTCAGGAGAGGAGACTGAGATCTGAGGATCATGGTTTGACAAGCCCGTTAGACTCTTGATCTCTAATAAACCAGTAAAAAGCCAGCAATGGATACATAGTACAAACCATAGCATCAGATATGAGCAAACAAAGCTGAGCAAAGAGCCAGAAGCCTTGAGTTCAAGCCCAAGTATCTGCACCAAAACAAACCCCAGTAGAATATAGAGTGCTAAGTTGAACTATGTTGAATTGGCTTAAGGCTTTGCTTCATTCTAACTATTTTGGGTGAATTTTGGAGATTGAGGGTATAGTCTAAAGCTAAAATAGATAGGTAATTATTTGTCTTTTGCTAAAGCAAAAGGAAGTTTAAAAAAATACATTGTCCTTAAAAGCTAATTGCATATCAACTTTTGAACAAACAAGCTGAGAAGACACCTTGCCCACTGAGATGCTTGACTTAAATCTGAAAAATAAAAGGTTTTGCTAATTGTGTGAGTAATTAATTTCTGGACTCGATGTCAAGCTGTTTCTGGAGTACCTAGTCACCAGGATCCCGCCTGGATTTAGTTCTTTCTAATGTGTCCTTGGAGTCATTTTTGATAATGGCAACAGAGAGTAGAGCTGGATTAAAATTCACCAGTACAGCCAGTCTCCAGAGGCTCACACATAATAATCCTAGCTATTCAGGAGGCCAAGATCTGAGGATCGCAGTTTGAAGCCAGCCTGGGCAGAAAAGTCCATGAAACTCTTTGTTTTCAATTTAACACAAAAAGAAAAAGGCAGAAGGGAAGCTTTCATAGAATATTAGTCATGAGCATTAAAAGCTCAGGGATAGTACCCAAGCCTTAAGTTCAAAGCCCCAAGACTGGCATTAAACAAACAAATTAATAAATTTCTCAGTGCAAGCATGGATTCTGACTCAAAAGTTACAAGATGGGGAGAGTTTTTACTTAGCACCTGGTAGATTCTGTTTGCTTATGTGGTACTGAGGAATGGAACCCAGGGCCTCAGGCATGCAAGGCAAGTGCTCTACCACTGAGCCACCTTCCCAGCCCCAGCACCTGGTAGATTCTGAAGAAAGAGTGTTTGCATGGCTGCCTTGGCCTTCCGGTAGAGATTGGGACATGCGAGCCGTGAGCATCAGGGAAGTTGGCACCTCTCTGAGCATCATGGGATCTTCTGGCTGTGAGACACTGCAATCAGAAATGACAGCAGCTCTCCAAGTCCATAAGGAGCCCATCTCTAGCTACTAAGTTTGGCAGCTGTCAGAGTGACACCACAGCCAGGAAAGGGAATATGCAAGGTAGCCCTCTTGCTCCCCCAGTCTCAGCTTCCTCCGTATCATCTAGGCTAAAGTTGTTTGGATGTTGGCAGAAAACAAGTTTGTGCAGTTGTCCTTGTGCTCAGAGCTGATGGAGAAGTCCCCGCCCACCACCGCACGTAGTCTATCAGTGACGTCTTTGCCTGCAGCTAAAGCCTGGCCTGAACTCTGCCAAGTCATTGTCATGAGGGTGTGTGTACAAGAAGGCAGACCAGACCAGACTCACTCAGATCTTCAGGGAGCAGAAATACAAATAGAAGTGTTGCAGAGAGTCAGACACCTGCAGCTCACGCCTGTAATCCTAACTACTCAGGAGGCTGAGATCTAAGGATCACAGTTCGAAGCTAACTGGGGAAAGTTTGTGAGACTGTTATCTCCAATTAACTACCCAGAAAGCCAGAAGTGGAGCTGTAGTTCAAGTGATAAGTACCAACTTTGAGCAAAAGCGGTAAGGGACAGCACATAGGCCCTGAGTTGAAGCCCCAGTACCACACCTTTCCCCAAAATGTTGCATATGATAAGCTTTTAACAAAATAGCAGAGCTGTTGTCTCTGATGTGGGAAAAGATTCTGGGGATGTGTTTATTATTCCTTTCAAATTAATTGTTTAATTTTTCCCAGATAGAAGCCATAAGAGTAATGTTTAGGCTGAGCGTGGTAGCCCATGCCTGTAATCCCAGCATGGAGGCTGAAATATGAGAATTATGAGTTTGAGTACAGCCTGGATTATATATCTAGGCAAACATAGTGTTCTTGAGTTTTCTTTTGACTCCAAGCCCAAGCAGGAATCCTTACCTCTGCACTTGTGTGTGTAAAAATTATGGGAAGCATTTGTGGGAAGAGGCTGCAGGAGTTGGACAGGGCTTTAAATTCTGGCTTTTTTTTTTTTTTTTGCTTACCTGAGAGGTTGTCTAAGCCTCATTTCCTTGTCAAGCCTCAGTTTCCCCAAGTTTAAAATACATCAGTGTACCTCTTAGTTATTAAAAGAATTCAAGGGGCTGGGAAGGTGGCTCAGTGGTAGAGCGCTTGCATGGCCGAGGCCCTGCGTTCGATTCCTCAGCACCACATAAGCAAAAAGAAAAAAGCCGGAAGTGGCACTGTGGCTCAAGTGGTAGAGTACTAGCCTTGAGCTGAAGAGCTGAGGGACAGCACCCAGGCCCCGAGTTCAGGCCCCATGACCAGACCCAAAAAAATAAAAAAAAAAAAGAATTCAAAATGAAAGCTGTTAGTCATCAGTGACTTAAAATGTTTTTTTCTTTTCTTTCTAGTTCAAAAATTATCGCAGCAATGCTGATGTAGCTATTATTTATACTTCATAAAGACTTGTTTACATATGTGCAGGGTTTTTTCTGGCATTTTACTTTGAGAAACTTTAAGCATAAATAAACTGCATAATATGATGTACTTAAACTTCCTGTTTCCTGCACCCGGCCTCAGTTACCCCAGTACCCTGAAATTCTCTTTCATCTTTTTTCTCTGTTTCCAGTTGATAATTCCTTTTTTCCTTGTTTTTTTCCTCCTTCCTTCCTTCCTTCCTTCTATCTTTTCTACCTTCTTTCCTTCCTTCCTTCCTTGCTTGCTTGCTTGTACATACTAGAGTTTGAACTCAGGACCTAATGATTTCAATTGCTTTCCTTGCTTACCTGGCACTCAGCCACTTGATCTGTGTCACTACCCTTCTTTTTTGCTGGCTAATTTTGAGGTAGAATCACACAGACTTTTCTGCCCAGATTGCCTTTGAGCCTTGGTCCTTGGGATCTCAACTTCTTAAGTAGCTGAGCTTATAGGTATGAGACACTGACACCTGGCACCACTAATTATTTTTAAGATCCTTGGCTTTTAGGTAAAATTTATATACACTGAAATGTACAAACCTCAGCAGTATGATTTTTTTATCAAGCAAATATATGCCTGTGACCTCCAAGCCAGCAGGATGCATTGCATATCCATTGTCCACAAAGTCCTCCCAGGTTTCTTCTAATAAGGCCTGCCTTGACAACAGGGATTTTGGTCTATCTGTTTTGGTCATCTTTGTATTTTGGCAAAGAAATTAAGTGCATGGCATATAACATCCTCAATGAATATTTTCAACGTATTTATTAAAAGTCTATGTCTTTTGAGCTTTGTCCTTCCAGAAACGCAGGAGCTGGGCATCAGCAGCTTGTGTTTGTAATCCTAGCTACTTGGTCCACTGAGATCTCAGGCAGAAAAGTTTATGAGATTCCCTTGTCAGCGAAGAGCTGGACATGGTGGCCAGGGCCTGTGAGCCTAGCTGCCTGGGAATCCTAGCATAGGTGGATTGCAACCAGGGATATGCCAAGGCAGGAAGCAAGACTCTACCACAAAAAAGGCTAGCACACATCAGGGCTGGAGTGATGGCTCAGTGGTTGAGAGAGTGCCATGCAAGCCCGAGGACAAGACTCTTAGAAGACTTGCCTGGTGAGTGAGGCGGTGATTATGCTGAGCAGCAGGCAGAAGTCAAGGTCATGTTAGAGGTCAAAGCCAAAAGGGGACGGAGAAAATAGAGCCTTTAGAGGGTGCTGCAAGTTTGCTGTAGCTAGAAACTAGGGTCTAAAAAGAAGTGGGAGAAGACACTTGCTAACCTTTCCTAGGTCTTTGGGTGATGAATTCTAAAAATAATAAACAATTGTCTGATGCATCATGTGTCACAAAAGGAAACAAAAATATTCAGCATTTCCACCTTCTTTGACCAGCTGGGCCAAGGTGAACTTGACCTTGACCTTGCTTTGCTTTGCTGTGCCTTCGAATGGACACGGGCAGAGTCTGGTCTGTATGGGACTTTGTGTTTTCTTTAAAGATGGCTCTTCCTTTGCATTTCTCCACAGATAGCAGAGCAGATGGAAAGCTGGTTCCTACACCTTTGAGCTCCTTGAATGTTCAAGAAAATGCCAGAGCTGGGAAAGTGGCTCAGTGGTAGAGTGCTTGCTTTGCATGCATGAGGCCTGGGTTCGATTCCTCAGCACCACCTAAGCAGAAAGAGCTGGAAGTGGTGCTATGGTTCAAGTAGTAGAGCGCTAGCCTTGAGCTGAAGAGCTGAGGGACAGCGCCCAAGCCCAGATTTCAGGCCCCATGACTGGAAAGAAAGAAAGAAAGAAAGAAAGAAAGAAAGAAAGAAAGAAAGAAAGAAAGAAAGAAAGAAAGAAAGAAAGAAAGAAAGAAGAAAATGGCGGAACAAGTAAAGGTGGCCAGTATAAGGTAGATTAAAGTAGGTAGCCAATAAATGAGAACACCACAGCTGCCAGGCCATGCATGGTGGAGAGCACTTGGCCAAAAGGTCGACCTACCTCTGGGGCCAGGACTTATCTAGGCGAGGGGCAGGGATAAGTATGGCCAGGTGTGGGAAAGGTGTGGTCACACTTGGATGAGGATGTGACCTCAGGGCCTGGGACCCTCCCAGGTCCCCTGGGAGGTGTGACAAGGGGCGGCCCAGGATGTGACCTTGCAGGTGGGAGAGCTGACTGCTTCCAGGTGTGCCAGTTACCTTGGTGACAAAGGCACTGGACAGAGGGAGGGAGGAGTCTACCCCGCCTTCCCAGGGCAGACCTTACAGCCAGCTAGCGTGGTCTGTAGACCACCATTGTTGCTAAGGAAGGTGCCCAGAGCTAAGAGCCTTGAAGACAGGCTGTCCTAGTTCTTGTCTGGTTTCTACTGAATGAGAGTGAGAATGGCTGCACTGCACGTAGACTGATGTCTCTGGGCTACAGGCTGTACCCTGGGAAGTGCTGCACTGTAGGGCATCTGTTTTGGTGTTGTTTCATCTTGTGTTCCCTGCCATTCTTCTCTAGCTTTGGGTTACTGTTGACTTGCAGATTGCAATCAGAATCAGCAGGCATTAGATGGTGAGGGCATGTGGGGTCTGCACACTTGATGTCAAGATACACTGAGCTATTATAGCTTAAGGCATATGGTAATGCACTTCTCAGCTTTGACTTCTGTCAGACAAAGACCCATTGTATTTAATGCCCGGTCCCAATTGAGTCAGCGGATTTTGTGTTTTGCACACTGCATGGAATGAAAGTGGACACAAACACATCTCTTGGTGCTGGATTTGATCTTGGCATCTTATGCCTGTTTGTTAAGGAGATTTTTGTTGTTGTTTTAAATAAGCCAGCAATTAATTCATGTGTTCTTGTCCTCTTGTCTCGTGTAAGTACTAGACCGGTTATGGAAGCGTGTGTTTGTTTGGTATGTTGGCATAGGCTGGGAGAAGAGGGGAGAAGCTGGGTTCTTAAATGTGGTCACACGCTTCAGCATCTTTCCTTTCTGCTCATAAGCATTTAGAAAAGACTGGTTTGTTTGTTTTAATAAAACATAGTATGCCTAGGAGATAAAAAGCCAAAATAGCATTCTGCTTAAATTATAAACGCTTACCAGAAAGGGAAAAAGGCTGAGCACCATCATTTGCATTTACATCGGAGAGAGAATTCCTAAATCTTAATCAAATAAACACTGACTGGGGAGAAAAGCCAAGGAACTCTAGTGAAAGAGGCCGCTTGATGGCGGAATCCAGCACTCGCCCCAGCTCTGTTGGGGGGAAAATAGTGTTGTTTTTGGAATCAAGATTTTTTTCAGAAAGTGGAGGAGTTTAAGATCAGGTGCCTTTTAAATAGCCCTGGAAGAGCAAAACCAGGATATTAAAATTACGGAGTGGTCTGGAGATTTACATTTAGCAAGGAAACGTTTTCTGCCTGAGACAGTTACAAGTGTAATTTATTTGTGCTAATAGCAAGCTAATTACAGGCTATTTAAAGGTGTTAATTTGTAGCATTCTGAAGAGACTGTATTGTATTGCAGAGACAAAGTTTAAAGGATGATGTGATGGTTGAATCTGGAATGTCCTGAAGGCTCATATTTTAAAAGCTTGGTTGGCAGCTGATGGTGCTTTTTGGAACTGATAGGATGAATCCCTGATGGAATCATGACTTGGTGGCGATGTGGCGATTGGAGATTTAGGAGGCGGGGCCTGCTGGAGGGAGGCGGATCACTGATTGGGGCTGTGCCTTTGAAAGAATGTCTGGTCCTGGGCATCTCTTGGTCTGCCTGGCTCTGTTCACCCCAAAGTGAGCTTCTTCTATCCACCATGGCACTCTGCCTCACCGCTCACAGACCCAGAAGCAGTGGAGCTGCACGGCTGAAATCTCTGAAACTGTGAGACAAAATAAACCTTTCTTGCTTTTAAGTTGTTTCCTCTGGTATGTTGCCATAGTGACAAGAAACTGCCTCACACAGAGTGTGAGGATTGTTTGCTTCTTTTCAGGCTCTCCCAGCGGGCTTCTGCTGCCATAGCTAACAGTGTTATGGGGTGATCAGATCCGAGGCCAGCTATGAGGCCTGGGGTGAAGACTGAGGGGCCCATCTGTCCTCCAAGGCCCTGTTTAGGGCCCGAGAAAGGGGTGTCATCTGGAATGAGATGATGCAGACATGGTCATTTGGGTTCACCTAGAGCCTGCTGGGGCTGGGCTGACAGCTTGTGCTGGGGTCACTGTTCACACTTGACCTTGGCCTCCCCGTTCACAGGTGCCTGCTTAACATTGTCTTTCTGATGGCAG
Organism: Dipodomys ordii; assembly: GCF_000151885.1. NCBI lineage: Eukaryota > Metazoa > Chordata > Mammalia > Rodentia > Heteromyidae > Dipodomys > Dipodomys ordii. Next base: position 5,948,222 of record NW_012267314.1, on the reverse strand, counting down.
AAAGAATTTGCTCCAGATCTACACACACACACACACACACACACACTCCTCCTAGTGCTGGAGATCAAAGCCAGAACCTTGCACATGCTAGACAGGCGCTCCACCACTGAGCCACCCTCCACCACCTAGTAGTATATTGATTGGAGATGTTTTCCGCCCACCACAGCAATAGCTTTTAATTGGAGCTACCTCATCTTTCAGCTTAGACATTTTAAGTACTTTAAATAGAAGAAAGCAATATGTTAAAAAGCATTTCACAAATACTTTGATACCATTGGTTCAGTTCTGACTTTTAAGCCATGTGTTTATTCAGGGTCTGGAAGGGCGCAGCTAATATATTAACTTTGGAACATACATCTCAAGACCCCTCAGAGCATTGCTCTTGGCCTTCCTCTAAAGTATCACTGAATTGCTAGTCCTAGCTTTCTCCCTTCCTTCGCTCCCTTGGGTTAATTCATGCATTAAAAGTGAAGGCTTAATTTAATATCTTTAGCAGTAGAATTTGGGTGAAGATGAACTCAGGGGTAGGCCAACTGCTTCTATCTTTGGCATTCCAAGGTCCGTGCATAAATTATGTATTTAGAAGGGATAGTGTGAGAGATGTTGTGCAATTACTTCGAATACGAAGATGGTCTAAATTTGTGCTATCGCAACTCCATCCATCTCACGGGTCCCAGCAGAAGTTGATGGAACTTAATCAAAAATAAATCAAGGACCAGTCCAAACCAAATTGGAAACATGTCATGAATATTCGTGAACATCTGGATGTGCTTGTGTGTGTGGGGGGGTGTATGTTATTTTGCTAATGTGTAAGACATGGCTTCTTAACAAAATGCCAAAAGGGAGATGGGTTTCCATCTGTGATTTCAAAGGGTATTTGTGTTTGTTTGTGTGTGTCCTTTCTCCTTAGGGTGTGGGTCTCTCTTTCCAAGATCTGCCTTTGATCTCTTTTCATCTTTCAGAATCTGGTTTGGTATTTCATCTGAATTCTTTGTTGGAGTCAGCCTCTCAGCTCATTTAGATTAAGCACGTCTTTTTAAAGGAGAATTTAAACTTAAGGAAGAATTTACTATTTAATGTCTTTGATGAGTCTTTCACATGCCAGTGATATTATAATCACCAATTAAGCTGTTCTGCGCCATTGGTCTAACTGTGCGCCTGGACCTCCAGGTTCTCTCCATCTGCTCTTTTCTACTTAAAATACTGGTGAGAACCAAAGGAAGAAGTAATAATGGTTATCCGGTCAAGGACCACAAACAAGACAGTTTGAAAAGCACATTCGTTTGGTGTGGCCTCCACATTTATGACCTGTTTCAGTTCTCTTAGTGATGCTATGAGGCGGATGGGCAAAACCGTATGCTGTGGTTTCTACTAGGAAAGATAGAAACCAGGGTCGAATGTCAGTGCTGTTACCTCGCTGTGACCCAGGCCTTGTCACCCCCCAGCCTGCACCTCACCCAGGGGACTTCGGTTCCCACGCTCAGCAGTGGCTTCTCTCCATCGTGTGTTGCAGTGATTATGTGAGGTCATGGTTGTGGACCATTCTGCCTCATCCCTGCTTAGATGCTAGAGCTTAGTGGACATTTGTGGTAAATACTATTACTGTCTGTGATAGATATACTATCGATAGGGTCACATATCCATAAAATTAGGACTTACTAGTAGTCGTGGCTAATAAGTTTCAGGAAGGGATCTGAAATAAGGCCAGTGTCCACAGCTTCTCACTCACCTTGAATTTTCCCCTGTGTATCCAGAGAGCTTCAGTGCCTCTTGAAGAGTTCGCGGTTGTCTTCACTCAAATTATGTGCTTGGATGATGTATTGTGAATATGTAGAAGTAAAAGGCAGAGTATAAAATACCAACATGAAATTTTATTGTAAAAGGTACCATTGTGCGCTTCCAAAAGGTGAAAAATAAATTCACTAAGATACTTTAGAAATCTAATATTCACTTCCTAAAAGTAAGGATTGTAATGGATGTTTTCTCATTTTATGTTCACTCTCTCTCTCTCTCTCTCTCTCACGCACAAGCATGAAGTTTCACTCATGGCAGAGTCCGTGCAGAAAATGAAAAGTGATTTATTGCTGGAGGGGATCATCTGATAATTTTAAGAAATGGTAGAAATGAAGAGAGAAAGAAAGATTTTAAACCAGACACATGGCTTTAAAAGCTCAGGCCTGAACTGTTTAAAATAGGGGCCAAAAAAAAAAAAAAAGATGACCTACTTTGTAATTCTGTGGGATGATCCTGAATTTCAAAGAACCTGGCTGGGCACGGTGGCTCAGTAGTGAAGGTGGAACAGTTGTGATCTGAGGCCAGCAGGGGCAGAAATTCAAACTAAGGCTCCTCCCCTTCCAAGTGAGGGGCAGCTGGGAGGTACGGCTAAAGCTTTAGAGCACAAGATGCTGGGCTCAAACCTCAGTTCTGCCAAAAGACAAAGAATAGGAAAGGAAATATGTGAGCCTGAATTCCTTACTTTTCTTTTCTTTGAGATAGGGTCTCACTGGAAAGCCCACGCGGTCCCCTTCTTCAGCAGCTGAAATGACAGGTGTGTGCTACCATGCCTGGCTTATAGGCTTCTGTTCTTTACATTGTTTTAGAACATAGCTGATAACAGATTATAGAAAAATTCCATTCAAGGGGCTAACATAGACTTCTTTTTTTTTTTTTTTTAACCTATAGCTTTTTCCTTGGAAGCTAAGTTTCCATAACAGGCTGTAAGGGGTTTCCATAGCACTGATTGGAGCGTACCATGTGGGGGCTCCCTGGTGGCAGGGGGTATCGTTCTTGAGAGGAAACAGCTGGGAACTGGCAAAATTGAACCATGAAGCTGGCACTCACTGGGGTTCTGATGGGTTTCAGTAACTTGGTATTGTGGAAAGTTACTAGTAGCATAGAAAAGATGGCTGTTTCCAGGAGGTTGTGTCATACTAGGACAGGCAGCTGGTAATAAGGGCGTCAAGGTTAAACTTGTCAATATAAGCAGACTCAGATCAGCTTACAACAAACTGTAGCTCCCTGCGGTTCCCACGGGGATGTGTGGAACCTTAGGACAATGGCAGTGAGGGGACAACTTAGATGGACTGCTGGGGAAGATCAGGTCTGCCTGGCGCAGGTCAGGACGCAGCAATGTGGCCCATAGCCAGGGAAGCACCGCTGCTAGCTTGTGGGTTAAGCCATTGTATCAGCTCTTGCCAGATTAGCAGCTGGACCCGCAAAAAGGGAACTGCTAAGATTGGGTGCAATTGGCAGAGCTAAAATTCAGGGGGTAGTGAAAGAGTGATTATACCAATGTAGTAATCCCTACAATTTTATCTATACTGATATTTGTCTTTTAATTAAGTGCTATAGTTGCCTGCCTGCCTCCCTCCCTCTCTCCTCCCTCCCTCTCTTCCTTCCTTCCTGCCTGCCTACCTTCCTGCCTACCTTCCTGCCTGCCTGCCTGCCTTCCCTCCCTCCCTCTCTTCCTGCCTTCCTGCCTTCCTTCCTTCCTGCCTGCCCTCCCTCCCTCTCCCACCTTCTTTCCTTCCCTCCCTTTTCTTTCCTCCCCCCTTCCTTCCTTTCCTCCCTTCTTCTCTCCTTCCCTCTCCCCCTCTCTCTCCCTTTTTCTTTCTCTTCTTCCTTTCTTTAGGATCTTACTTGATCATTCTGGCCGGCCTCAAACTTACCCATGTAGCCCAGGCTGGTGAAATCAAGATCTTCCTGCCTTGGCTTCCCAAGTGCTAGGATGTCAAGCATGCATCACCACACCCTGCTCTGATTATATTCTTTTGTTTCAATTAGCAGATATTTTTTGTCCAGGGGGAGGGGGGCTTATTGTGACATTTCCACAATGGATCCTAATCAACCTCACCTCATCTACTCCCATATATATATATATATATATATATATATATATATATATATATATTTCTTTTTTCTTTTTTGTCAGTCGTGGGGCTTGAACTTTGGGCTTGGGCACTGTTCCTCAGCGTTTTAGCTCAAAGCGAGCACTGTACCACTTAAGCCACAATGCCACTTCTGGTTTTCTGGTGGTTTGTAAGAGTCTCACAGCCTTTCCTGCCCCTGCTGCCCCTGCTGGCTTTGAACCGCAATCCTCAGACCTCAGCCTCCTGAGTAGCTAGGATTACAGGTGTGAGCCACTGGTTCCCAGCTTCCCCCTTCTTAAAAACCAATTCCATCAGGTTTTATTGTTCTGCTTTCACACATGCAGATAACCCATATTGAACATCTTCATCCTCAGTTATGACTGCATTCTTTCTTTCTTTCTTTATTTTTTGGTCCGGTTGTGGGGCCTGAACTCTGGGCCTGAGCACTGTCCCTCAGCTCTTCAGCTCAAGGCTAGTACCCTACCACTTGAGCCACAGCGCCACTTCCGGCTTTTTTCTTTTTGCTTATGTGGTGCTGAGGAATCGAACCCAGGGCCTCAGGCATGCAAGGCAAGCGCTCTACCACTGAGCCAACTTCCCAGCCCCTGACTGCATTCTTTATAAAATGCTTATTTCAAACTTGCCATGTGAAGACTTTTGGGACTTCTATAGGCCTTTAAAAAATGAGGTTTTAAAAAATTGAGATAGAACCCATTTGTCACAGAATTCACCCTTTAAAATGTATAATTCAGTGGCTGTTAATGTTTTCACAAGGTTGTGAAACCTTTACACTCATTTAAAAATTTCATAATATTTTGAATTCTGTTTTGCACCTTTGTTTACTCCAGGGATAAGGAACCGCTTTTCCAGTTATTTGAATATTTATAACATCATTGTCAGGCCATGTGAAATTGTCAATGCAGGCAGATGGCCTCAAAAAGTGGAAAAGAAGTCCTGAGTGGGTTTGTGTGGGTCTCACCATATACTGAGTACACTTCGTCCGTGTGGCTAAACCAGTTTCCAACATATAGAGATAAGACGTGGTTGATAATGTTCATGCAATAGATCGATGATGATAGTTGTGCATTTTGGAGCTATTTGAGTTAATGTCTCAGAAAGGGAAGCTTTTCTTCTATTATTCTTTGTTTAAAAAAACAAGCATACGTAAAAGAGCAAAAAAAAAAAAAAACCTTAAAGAAAGCTCATCTTAAAGCAAGGAAGTTTCAGAAGGTATAATCAGGAGAAGTACCTGTGTTACAGATTAAACCTGATGGCTAATAAAAAAAATGTAAAATGTGTTGAGGTTCAAACATCTAATTAGAGGAAGAAAGGCTCCCAATTAGACTACATTAGATCATTAAAACAAAACCAAACCAAGACTCCTTCCTGCTTTCCGGGTAGCATCTATAAATGCATTCCTTACTGTGGCTGTAACGGTTAGCCAGGCCATTTTTAGGGGGAGGGACCCACACGGAAGCATCTGGAGAATAGAAAAGTTCATTTGCTATGTCAGTCTGTCCCATATGACAGCGTCCTGTTACAGTATAGCCACACTCCTGGTTTCAGCCTCGGTGCCAACCCCAGCCTCCATCTCCTGCCCCAGCTCTAACCCACAGCTTCAGTCTCCAGCCCAGGCCCCAAGTCTCTAGTCCTCAGCCCCACTCTCCAGCCCAGCCCCCAATCTCAGCCTCCTCAGCCAGCCCGGCTAGTCCCAGTCCCTTAGCCTCAGCCCCCAGGCTTGGTTGCTGGTGCCATCCCCCTGCCGGAGTTTCTGTCCCATCCGACAGCGAACCCTCTAGAGCAGCAGATTTTGTTGTTGTCTAACACAGCTGTGCCTGTTGTACAGTGGCAGCAGAGGGAAAAAAAAAATAACTGTGCACATGTTAGGGAGCCAGGAGGACTCATGGCGGAAAGGAGTCAATGCGGACTGCTGCTGCTCCAAGAAGAAATTGTGGATTCTGCTCACAGAGCAGCTTGACTCCGCTTACAGATCTCCTGTAAATACACAGGGGATGCTCACACTGGGGGCAACCTCTTCCCCCACCCCCACTTCTTTTGCCTACTTCACCCTCAGGAAGGAGAAGCTGTCATCCATCTCCAAGGCCAGACTGTCCTGCTAGCTCACTAGGGTGTCTCTAAAGTGACATTCTAGTTCTTTTTCCTGTGATCGTGTGTGTGTGTGTGTGAGAGAGAGAGAGAGAGAGACAGACAGACAGACAGACAGACAGACACAGAGAGAGACAGAGATCTGTATGTTATAGCAGCTATTAGAATATTCTCAGGAGATGGAGAGCGGGAAGGGAGGAGAACTGTCTTTTCCTTCCTTGACCTCCATGGTGGGCAGTTAGAGGCATGGAGAGAAATGAGAGGCTCTGGCCTTATTCCCTGGGGTTCGCTGCAGCGGGGCTCAGCAGAGCTGAGAATAAAGGCTCCAAGGAGCTCCGAGTCCACCTGCCACCCTTCCCTTCCCATCACTCCTCAGACAGCGCGGCCTCACCCTTGCCAGCGAGCCCTAGACCTCGTCGGCTCCAGCCTTCGTTCTCTCAGCTTACTACCTAGACCCCATCCCCTCTTCCCGCACAGGTCAGGGACAGACTCCTCACCCCTCCGCCATGCTGCACACTCCATTTTTCCTGCTTTCCTATTCTGCCTTCCCATAGAAATTTCTCTTGCCCAGTCCTATTTCTGCAGTCCTGTTTGCTGTGCATCATGAGAAAGATGGCGCTGTGGTTTCACTTGGCGTTCTAACGTTATATACTTCAACGCGTTTCTTACAAAATGAAAAATCGGACGTGGCCTCGTATGCTTTGGACATCCTCACCCCTCCAGTCTTGTGCTGGCAGTCACCTCCCTGGGACGGCTTGGAGATAGTTTTCCCCAGTGGAGCTGTGCCTGTGGCCATGCCCACAGACTGGGGGATGGACAGAGAAAGGCTGTAGGATTACTGGGGTGAGCCACCAGGGCCTACCTCTCCCTTACCTTTTCTAATGAAGATCAGGAAGGCAAGCCCTTTCTCCCATCCAGTGTCATTCTTTCTCTGGACCATCAGTCAACTGTCTCTTGGCTACAACACATTGCTCTAATACCATTTCCTCTGGAGAGCTTTCCTGGGTTCTCTAGGGAAAGTGATGCTTGTCCCTGGTACATTGCCCTTCTCCTAGCCACCTGTCCCTTTCTTTCTTTCTTTCTTTCTTTCTTTCTTTCTTTCTTTCTTTCTTTCTTTCTTTCTTTCTTTCTTTCTTTCTTTC
>NW_012267314.1:5888443-5938880 GCF_000151885.1 Dipodomys ordii | reverse complement strand
CCACTGAGCCACCTTCCCAGCCCCATGTTTTCCCTATTCTTAAGAGTACCTATGAAGCAGTAATAAGCAAAATGTATGGAATCCAGTATTATTCAGTTATATTCAGCCAACATTCATTGAGTCTTCCCATCATAAGGGTGTATCTAAAACTATTTGGAATAAAATAGTCTTAGTGTAAGGTTTGATGAAATTAATATGAAGCATGAAATCCCCTTTTAATTCTCATTTATTGATTGATTGATTGATTGTTGGTCATGGGGCTTGAACTCTTGGCCTGGGAGCTGTCCCTTAGCTCTTCAGCTCAAGGAGAGTTTCCACCACTTGAGTCACAGCACCACTTCCTGTTTTCTGAGTGGTTTATTGGAGATAAGAGTCTCATGGACTTTACTGTCCAGCCTGGCTTTGAACCTCAATCCTCAGATCTCTCCCTCCTGAGTAGCTATGATTACAGGCATGAGCCACTGGCACCCAGCTTTGAAAATTTATTTACTTGATCATATTTCCTGATGCCAGGGAGGGAACTCCTGGCCTTTGTGCACATGATTAAGCACAAACTCTAACACTGAGCCACACTCCCAGCCCTTGTTTGTTTGAAAACTTATTCACAGAGACTGTACTGGGAATATTTGCCCAAGTTTCTAAAGGCTTTACTCTTGATAGATTTTTCTACCAGAGTTTCAGATACATTCCCATCTCGATGTAGACACAATTCCTGTTGTTACATGATCCTTTCATGGCTCCAAGCTTAACTGAATATTGGTACCTCTGACTTGCCGTAGCTTGTCACAAAGGTGATTAAGGTATGTGTGTGTCTGACATGAGATATTTCAAGATGTGATGATGCATGGGTCTATTTGTTTGCAAATAAGAGGGATCATTTTGGCTGAGAAATTTGCTTTCCTCTTTCACATAAATCTCCATTCCTAGCTCCTTTTCTTCTGGCGGTCATAGCAGGTGCCTACAGAGCTTTTGAAATAACAGTTCCTGAAGTACATTGCATTCCACCTAAAGCATCTCTGAAGAAAAGAAGTTATCTTAAAGAGGATGCAACTTGATACCGTGGAGTGTTTAATGTTTCCTTTTTACACAGACAGTATATACAATAGCTATTTCTCTTCCCCAAAGCTAGAGTACTCTATTAAAAATGGTTCAGGAGCTAGTGGCCTAGGCCTGTAATCCTATCTACTCAGGAGACTAAGACCTAGAGAATCGAGGTTCAAAGCCAGCTCAGGCAGCAAAAGTCCATGATAACTCTGTTCTTAACCAGCAAAAACCTGGACTGGAGGTTTGGGTCTGGTGGTAGAGTGCCAGACATAAGCAGAAAAAGCTGAGTGAGAACATGAGGCCCTGAGTTCAAGCCCTCGTGTTTTGTTTTGTTTTTAAGTATGCAGGAAAGGAGTTCAAGCCCTGGGGTTAAAAAAAATAGTACGCAGGAAAGGCATTATAAGAAAATTATTACTATTGAAGAAAACCAAAAACAATGCATATTTTTTTTCTTGGCAGTACTCTGGAGTTTGAACTCATCTTTGTGTGTTTTAGGAAGGTGCTATCCTACTTGAACCATATTCCTTTATCTCTCTTTTCCTTTTTAAAATAAAGTCTCAAGATTTCTGTCTGGGACCTTTTTTGTTTTCCTCTGATCTGCCTACGCTTCCCATTTAGCTGTGATTATAGGCACGCACCAACATTCTAGGCTTGATTTTGTTTTTGCTGGTCTGGGGCTTGTACTCTCGCCTTGTTTTTTTCACTCAAAGCTGAAGCACTACCATGTGATTTCTCTTCTTGGGCTGGCTCTTGAACTGTGATTCTCAGATCTCAATTTCCTGAGATGCTAGGATTTATAGAAAGCTATCAGAACCCAGCTCAGGCTTATTTTTTGAGATGGTATCTTGTTAACATTTTTATTGGCCCAGGCTAGCCTTGAACTGTGATCCTCCTATCTGTAACTGGTATTACAAGTGTGAGCTACTGAGTCCAGCCAAAAGCAATTTTAAAGAAAGAAACTTGGAATCTCATAATATTGCTAAGGTGCTAGTGATAAGACTAGGGAAATATTCACTGTTAGGAAAATGACTAGTACCGTGTGTGTGTGTGTGTGTGTGTGTGTGTGTGTGTGTGTGTGTGTGTGTGTGCACGCGCGCGCACATGTGCATATGTCACACATGCTAGAAAGAACTTCGCTTTTCTGACCCTGGCTTAGCACAGGCTTTTCTCCTAAGGGCTCCTATATTTGTCACATGTCTAGGGGAAAAAAGAGAAGACATAAAGGAAAACTCAAAAGTATTCACTTTGGAGGACATACAGTCTTAAGATTGTTTTCCTGGGGAATGAGTCAGTAGACACAGTTCAGGTTTCCCTTAGGGACTTGGTGTGACAGCCATGTTGTCCAAGAGGGCAGATGGGGAAAGGTGAACCCCACTGGCTCTGAGAACATGCTAGCACCTTCAAGAATAGAAAAGAGGAGTCAGCATTCCACAGGATAAAGGTGCCCCCCCCCCAATGCCCCCAGAGTGTTGGTTTCTGACTGGAGCCCCTGGTGGGCAGATCTGGAAACACTCCTCAAACCTCTTAGCCAAGGGCAGTTCATTAAACCTCTCCATTATTTATGGGATTCCCTTTAGCAAAAGGAAGCTCTTTTCAAAAAGGACCTAGGGAGCTGCCCCAACTAATTAAAAATAAGCCTTGTCTTTTTTCCTGCAGCCAGAGAAGCTTTGTGTAATTGTAGTCTGGGAGGTAAAGGTGTGTTTGCTCTCACACTCACATCTAGTCCCATCAAGGTGCTTGGCTTAACTGCCCAAGCCAGTGTGGCTGGGCCTCCGGCTTCCACAGGCTGGCCTTTGTCCTAAGGTTAGGAGAGCTCCCAGCAGCCTCTTGGGCATCCCTGGAAGTGACTCACTGACAAACACACGCAGAAGTAACCTTCAGACAGAGAGGAAACAGGTAGTTCCCTCCTCTTCCCTGCCTGCGCAGGGAATCCCACCCAGCCTGGACTCTGTGGTTTCTCTGAACCCTGGGCGGGGTGTAACTGGTTTGGGAGGGTGGACTGTTTTGATTGTCCTTTGTATCTTCCTCAGTAATCCCTGCCATTTGTGCCCTCCCTCTAGCTTTGAGGTGCTTTTAAGGCTGAGGAGTAGGTTTACAGTGGGCTGCAAAAGGAAACACTGGTAAGCCTTGCTCAACTGGTAGATTTTAAAAATAGCTCTTTGGAGTTGTGCAGCGAGGAGCACCAGGTGTGAGATCCCCGGCGACATGTGTACTTAATGTTGTGAATCCCTTCACAAGTGTCACCTAATTAACTGCATGCCCCCCGACAGGTGGCGGCCCCCCGACCCCCTCTCTGGCCCATCCACCACCAGCTAGGGAGGACGTTGGCTTTATGTCTTGGGGCTGTGCTGTCTCCAGAGGGGAGGGACATGGAGAATTGTCATATGAGCTTCAACACTTCTGGTTTTTGCTAGACAAAACCAGTTAGTTACTTAGTTGATTCATTAATTAGGTGTTAATGGGGCTGGAAGTCAAGGTTCACACATACTGGTGGCAAGCACTTGCACACTAGGGTAAAGCCAGTCTTAGAGACATGCGGGACCGCCATGGACCACCTAGTGAGGGGTGGTCTCAACTCCAGGATTGACTGGAGAGACTTAGTTACTGAGTACCAAGTTCAAGTCAGGGGTAGCAGCAGGTAGATGATGAGGGTCATCAAGGCCCAGGGCAAGGGCGGGGCGGGGGGGGGTCGGGTGCTAGGAGGCAAAGAGCAGCCCATATTAGATTATCTCCTGTTGTTAGGGTTAGCAGGTGGAAGGCCCAGTTCCCAGGCTGAACATGGATGGCCGCAACCCCTGTCCTGAGAGAAGATGATGGTTACTATGCATTTATTAGAACAGGGCAAACGTGAGGGAGAAAGGAAGGAGACAGAGGTTCAGGAAGGTCACACTGGAGTCCTAACTACATGGGCCATTAGGTAACCCTTCATGGGCTCTGCCATCTTCTGTCCTGTTGTATTAGGAGAGATTGCTCCGTTTCTTAAGCCTTTTTATGGTAACAATGGAAGCAATGAAAATTCCTACCTGATAAAGCTTTCCTAGAAGACAAAGTTAAAAAGTGTGTTGTCTGTGTGTGTTGTTGGTGTGTGATGTAGGCAGTAGGAGACATGGATGAAGAAGATGGTGATTGTGGTATTAGTCAGTTTCACCGTTCTTTAATGGAATAACCTGAGCTAATCAACTTATGAGGAAGGAAGGTTGCTTTTGGGCTGTAGTTTTAGGGGGCTTCAGTCTACAATTGAGTGACACTGATGCTTAGAGACCCGAGAGAAGACCCAGCACTCATGGCAGAAGACTGGTGCATGGGACAGGTGAGCTGCTCATTTCATGAACCATGAAGCAAAGTCAGGAAGAAAGAGGAAGAGACCAGGTCCCACAACCCCCTTGGAGGACTTTCCTTCCGTGAGTTAAAGATCTCCCATGGGCCCCGCCTCCTAAAGCCTGCCCACACCTAGTCGAAATGGTACCACGTATAGAAAGGTCCTATAGGAGCAAGCCTGTGGGGGACACTTTCAAACTGGGTCATAGCCTCTGTAAGGTAAATTAAATAGGTAGGTTTAATTAGGTAGCCCATGAAGGGAACAGTATTCAGGCAGGAAAAGAAGTTTATTTTACCAAACTGCTGCCCCCACCAGGCATGGTGGTGACCACGTGGCGGAAGGGGAGGGGCTGAGGTCTGGCCTGGGTTTCAGTAGGAAAGGGGTGGGGGGAGGGGAGGGAAGGTAGGTGTGGCCACACTGGATGCTGAGGTCACCTCAGGGCCTGGGACCCTCCACCCAGTCGGAGGCGTGGCCCAGGGTGGCTCCAGGTATGCCAGTTACCTGTGACACAGGTACTGGGTGGAGGCTTAACCAAGAGGAGGGAGGAGTATGGCTTACCTTCCCAGGGTGGACCTTGCAGTCTCAATCTATAGCTGGAGGTCCTGGCCCAGCAAGAAGGAAGCCGCCTTGGTGGGGCCTGATCGTATTGGGGTTTATGGGGTATAGTTTCTAGGCAGTCCTAAAGGAGTCTGCTCTTCCTATAGTTAGGTAGTAACACCTTGATGTTGATAACAGTTTGTGCATTGGTTTATTCTTTAGGAATGTTTAATGTTTGTTTATAATTATTTGAGAGGGGATTTTATTTTTAAACAAACAGCTCCACAGGCTTCTGTTCCACAGCCTCCCTTGTGTTTTCCCCTGGTGGTCTCCTTGGGCTAAGCAGTGACAAATGGCCCTTTGTGTGATCCCTGACAAAACCCTGGACGCATGTGGTAGGAGATAAATATAGAATTCACATGGCTTCTGTCTTCCTTGAACGCGTTTCTCTTCCTCGTCTGTGCTTTACTGCTGTAACATTGTCTTTCTCATGCTTCATGAATCAGGTTATGCCAGGCTAATGCGTAGAGACTAAACTCAATTTAGAAATGTGTATTGATTTCTTTCTACGTGGAGAGCGGTAGGTTTTGTGTACCATGGCATCCTCACTTCTAATTTTTGGTACTCTATTACTTTCCTTTTTTTTTAATTGAACACATTTTTTATTAGATATTTAGCCAATATCCTGCTAGGTCTTGAGACAGTAGTGATTGGCTGAGCAGAGCCCTGAAGTCCTAGGAGACTCAAGAGTATCAGTCTCTCCAGCCATGGGAGTTCATAGAGGAGGCTGCACTCAAGGCTGACACTCTACCATTTGAGCCACCCCTTCACTTCTGGCCAATTGAAGATAAGAGTGTCTTGGACTGTTCTGCCTGGGCTGGCTTTGAAACTTGATCCTCAGATCTCAGCCTCCTGAGTAACTAGGATTATAGGCATGAGCCACTGGCACCCAGCTTAAAGTTCTTAACAGTTGTGTCAAATATACACATTGACCTCTAGACCCCATTCATGAATTTAAAGCCTTCTGTCATCTCTTTTCAAACACTGAATCTTCTGTGCTAAGCATTCTTTGACAATTTCTTGTCTGTGAAGCCATTCTCAGGAGGTTCATTGCTCATCCTAGCTCTGTAATATTTTTGGAGAAATTTGAGGGATTTTTCTTACCCTTCTGTGAATAATTTGTTACAAAGAACTGAAGAAATCTCTCCATTTCCAAATATCATTGGTTTCTTTAGTATTATAAGCATTTTGCATAGTTGTTAAGGATATTTTTCTGGTGATAAAAATTTAGAGTATTCAAAGAGATTCTTCAGAGCAACTCTAAAAATGTATAGGGTACCACATTTCAAATCTACACTAGCATGTTAATGGATTGCGTTTTTACAGCAGAGTGGAACACTTTCCTTGAATTGTCTTTTTGTTGAATTTCATAGAATGAATTAAAAATCAGATTGGTAGTGTGTTGAATTTGCATACATTATTTTAAACCTAGATGAGGAAAATATGGGTGGGAAGGTGGCTCAGTGGTAGAGTGCTTGCCTTGATGCGTGAGGCCCTGGGTTCGATTCCTCAGCACTGCATAAGCAGAAAAAGTCGGAAGTGGCGCTGTGGCTCAAGTGGTAGAGCACTAGCCTCCAGCTGAAGAGCTGAGCGACAGCGCCCAGGCCCAGACTTCAGGCCCCATGACTACAAAAAAAAAAAGAAAGTAGTATTATATCACTCTTGGGTGAGGTCTTTTTTTAAAACAAACAGGTGTGTTTGTTTTAAATTCTTGATTTTCAAGTCTCTGACAGTGATCACTTTGCAGATGGACATGTGACATTTAGGGACATAGTCAGCTCTCCTGTTTCCCAGGCACCTTAGCCATTGGATTTGGTCTCACCAGATTTATGTGCTCTGCCCCAGATGTTAGGAAAGGATTCTCCATCTGTGTTTTGCTCTTAGCCTTCCTTCAGAAATGTTTCCTGACTGGTGTCCTCTGAGCTTTTTGTTTTGTTTGCTTTTCCTGAGGAAAAATACTGTCTGTTAGAGGAAACTTGCGTAATGCTCGTGTACATGCAAATTTTCTGTCTATGTAATATGCACAGTCTCATATGAAATAGCTGTTTTCTAATGACCACCCTGGTGGTATTTAGGAGATTGAAACCAGTTCTGAGATTTGCTATGAGGAAGGAGAATTTGCCAAAGCATTAAGGCAAAATTTCTGTGTGGTGGATTCTTAATTATAGCTTCAGAATCTGTAATACTGTAATATAGACTAAAATAAAATGCAGTAGAGTGTATGTTTGCATGGTGTGTGTGTGTGTGTGTGTGAGAGAGAGAGAGAGAGAGAAAGAGAGAGAGAGAGAGAGATTAACTTATCTTTAAATGGCAGATATCCCACAAGATCTACTTGTATAAAAGAATTCAGTCCTCATATGGCCAAATCAATTTAAAAAATTAGTGAAGATATTTTATGACGACTTCTATGTCCCAGTTTTGGTGTGGAACCTTAGTTGTGTGATCTTGTTTGTGTGTAAATTTTAAAACAGAGCTGACTTATGAGTCTCTCTCTGTAAGGAGTAATGCACAACGTATGTAAAAAGGAATGTTGTTTTGCTTTCTGATCATAAAAGTAGTAAACATGCTGTGTATGAAATGTGTGAATACAGATGAATATGTATAAAATGTATGAATATGCATGAAATGCATTAACCTGAATATGTATGAACTGTTTGAATATAAATATGGATGAAAGTTCAAAAGAGCCTAAAGAAGAGAATAAAGATCAGATTTTAAGTCTCTCTTGCTCTTGTACCTCAGATAGAACTATGGGCTTCTGGCTGGCATGTGTATTTATTCAGTGTATATGGAGTACTTAGTAAGAACTTAGTAAGTACTTAGATACTGCTGGGTCCTCTGCATGTACTAGTGAGCAAAACAAATTTCACAGTCCTGGTGGAGGTTATAGTGTACATACCATTACCAAAGTACACACTGGGGTACAGCAGTATAGACAGACTACTTGCTTATGTCTAGTAACCTACAAGGACAAATTTCTGCTGTATTAGTTTTTCAATGACTATGCCTTTTGACCTGTATTTTCTAAATAGACCCTAATTTGATTGTTTTTAGTTTAATTATGTTTGCAATTTCTAAATTTTTTATTTTAACTATAAATGCCAGGAACATTTAAAAATGTACACATCTTGGGCTGGGAAGGTGGCTCAGTGGTAGAGTGCTTGCCTCGCATGCATGAGGCCCTGGGTTCGATTCCTCAGCACCACATAAGCAGAAAGAGCCAGAAGTGGTGCTGTGGCTTAAGCAGTAGAGTGCTTGCCTTGAGGGACAGTGCCCAGGCCCAGAGTTCAGGCCCCACGACCGACCAAAAAAAAAAAAAGTACACATCTTCATCTAATAACTGACTACCTCCTTACATGTTAAAGACTTCAGAAACACTATTAAATTACCACCAGGATCTGAGCATGGTGTTGCATTCCTATAATCTCAGGACTCAGGAGACACAGGCCAAAGGTTTGTGAGTTCTAGGCCAGCCTGGATAACATAGCAAGACTCTCAAAAAAAAAAAAACAAGTACTGCCAGGAAATATTCTATAGTTGGATTTCTACCAGTAGCAGATATGTCTTTCTGTTTTTATTTCATACTTCACAGTATTAAATATTGTCAAGGGATAGTTTTCATTAGTTTAATAAAAAGTACTCTCCATTATGTCTTTTAAATTGTACTTCATATATTTTCTTGGAATATTTTTATAAACCAGCACTTTCATATCTTTACTTCTCTAACCCATCTCCTAAAACATTTATCCATTTTTCTATTTGCCCATTTTTTCTTATTTTCTCGAATATTTATTAGCACTTTTTATAGATTGAGCCATTTGCTCTATTATCATATGTGTGGCAAACTTTCCACCATATGAAGACTATATGGATTTACTTGTTTTTGTTTGTGGTTTGTTTCGTCACACTGCAGTGCTGAGGGTTAAACCCAACTTCTCCCCACCCCCCCAAAATGTTTTTTTTTTTTTTTTTAAATCATCTCCATTGTTGCTGAGGATTGAACCTGTAGCCTCATCCATGCAGGGCAAAACGCTTTTATCACTAAGCTACACACACACACACACACACACACCTCTTGGTGAGGAAGCCAAACGCTCTTATCACTAAGCTACACGCTACACACACACACACACACACACACACACACACACACCTCTTGGTGAGGAAGCCAAACGCTCTTATCACTAAGCTACACGCTATACACACACACACACACACACACACCCCAACTCTTAGTCCGGAAGCTAAATTGGATTTCAAGCCACATACACACACACACACACACACACACACACACACACACACACCAACTCTTGGTCCGGAAGCTAAATTGGATTTTACACACACACACACACACACACACACACACACACACACACTCCAACTCTTGGTCCGGAAGCTAAATTGGATTTCAAGCCAGAATCCGTCTATCACCACAAGTTATTTAGTTTCTGTGATTGCAGAACCGGGGCATTAACACTCAAGAGATACTTGAGTTCCATAGACAGGATTGCCTTTAGAGCCAGTCTATGCTTCTTTCCTGAGCAGTGGGAGCCCTGTGGATACAAGCAGGCGTGTGAGTATGTGAGTACGGTGGGTGAACTCCTCATCCCCGACCCTGACAGTCATCCGAGACCCAGGAGTTTCATTGGCTTCTAAGAAAACAGTTGTTGTCTCCGTACCATAGCATGGCAACTTAGAGCTCTAGAAAGAAAACGTTGAGCCTCATGGCTGCGAAGAAATGAACGAGATCCTGACAAATGGCTGCTGTTGAAAAGAGTGAGCACAGATTTATGTTTGAGCCAGGGTGAAGTATGCAACCAGGTAATAATCTTGAGCAATGAAGTAAGTTTGCTACAGGAATTGTTAAAGAAAAAGATAAATCACAGTAATTTCAACATGGCACTTTTGCCGTTCAATAAATGGGTATTTTAAATTTCATTTGCTTTTGAACTTGGTTCAATAATTTATAGAGTAAGTCATTCAAAGATTAATGCTCAGAAGGGAAGAAAATCACTATACAAGAACAGAAACATATCATTTATGTATATTACATTGGAGCCTGTCGGCCTGTGTTTCCATTATAAACTTGATCTTACAAGCATTTATAATAGGAAGTTTGCTCTGAGCTGAAGTTTGGCATTGTCTCAACCTTCTGAATCTCCACTTTTTGTTTTGTCATTTTGTTTCTTAAAAATAGAGTATCCGTGTGTGTGTGTGTGTGTGTGTGTGTGTGTGTGTGCTTCTTTGTGCCTGTAGTGGGGATTGAACTCAGAGCCTTATAATAGGCTGGTGCTCTACCACTTGAACCATGCCTTCACATCCAGCTTTTATGCTCCTTAATTGAATCTCACAGAATTTTCTGTCTGGGCAGGTTTCAAATCACAGTCCTCAGATCTCAGCCTTTTGAAGTAGCTAGAATGACAGGTGCCTGGCTGTCCATATATTTCTTTAAATATTTTTTATTATTTTTACGTGCCATTCACCAAGGCAGTTTATTAATACTTCTTGTTAATGCTTTATTAATGCTTCTTGATCACTCTCACCATTTCATAACCCACCCGCTCACTCACTAATCTTAATCTTAGGTTATGAATTTAATTTTTTTTGCGTTTTAATAATGCACTTTATGTGTCCAGTGCATCTTGATGTGTCATCATTTCACAATCTTTACCTTCCTGCAACCTCTTCACTTACAGGTTTCAATTCTGTGGTATATGCAGTGAATTCTTGCCTGCATAATTCTCCCCCCAGCCCCTTCATTTTTCTCCCCCTCTCCCTTTGGCCCTCCCCTTCCCTCTTGTGAGTATTCATTTCCTGGTATTTATTTTGTTGGGCTTTGACTTAGTTTTTTTTTTTTTTTTTGTCCATTGTAGGGCTTGAACTCGGTCTGGGCACTGTCCCTGAGTCTTTTTGTGCTCAAGGCTAACATTCTACCACTTGAGCCACAGCACCACTTCCAGTTTTTGAGTAGTTAATTGGAGGTAAGAGTCTCTCACCAAGGACTTTTCTGCCTGGGCTGGCTTCAAATCATGATCCTCAGATCTTAGCTTTCTAAGTAGGATTATACGCATGAGCCACTAGTGCCCAGCCTCTCCATGAATTTTTAAATGTATTTTCTTTAAAACATGGTTAATTGAAAAGTTCATTTATTTTCCTATGTTTCTTCTTTTCTTTAAATATCCTAGTTACTTTATGTATCATTTAAGAATTGGATATTGGCCGGGTGCTGGTGACTCACTCTTGTAATCCTAGCTACTCAGGAGACTAAGATCTGAGGATGGTGCTTTCAGAGCCAGCTGTGAGTTTTTATCTCCAGTTAACCACCAGAAAACTGGAAGCGGCACTGTGGCTCAAGTGGAGAATGCTGGCCTTGAGCTGAAGAGCTGAGGAACAGTGCCCAGGCCCAGAGTTCCACAACCGACCAAAACAAAACAAAAGAGTTGGGTATTGTTTCATGATGTTCACTACTTACTTGGAAAATAAGTTTGTGGCTGGTGATTTCAGCATGCACTGGCTTGTCATTGAATGGGGAGCTTTCTAAAAAATGGGCCCATACTGAAAAGATGACTTGCAGATAGGATTCAAGGCATAGGAAGGAGATGATGGTTAAAAGTCATGAAGGCACCATCTGAGTTTGCCAGTACCAAGGCCGACACAGCCACCGAGTTTCATTAACATAGCTCATCTTTTGGAAAGTCATTACCCTTTGGCATCCACAGGCAGAATTTTGTAAAACCCATATTCAGAACCCATGTGCCTACTAATCTTTTCCGATAGTATTTGTGTATCTCCTGGAACCTTTAAAGAATTATTCGCAGTTACATATTTCTCCTACTGGACCACGAGTGCCTGAAAGCCTGTGACTCCTGGTGCGGCTGCGTGTAGAGCTGGCGTGGAGGAAATACTTGCCTGTCGAGGATTCAGAAGGGAGCATGCGCCTCTGAAGGTCATCTGTTCCAATGTTTGGGGAGTCACAGGATGTTGCTTTTTACCTCATTTTACTATAACAGTATTATGCAAAATGTCAAGTAGGCCATCCAGAGTTAAATCCTCATGACCAACACTCCAGCCAAGTACCAATTGTGGTTGTTAGAAATCTAAGCACTTATTGAAGGAGCCCCGTTCTGGACAGCAATGGTCTTGGAGGCAAGGCTAAGGCCCAGCTGGGTGCTGATGGCTCATGGCTAGCTATTTAGCATCTAAGAGTCCAGGTTTGAAGCCAGCCTGGGCAGGAAAGTCCATGAAACTTTTATTTTCAATTAACTACTAAAAAGCCAGACATGGAGGTGTGACTCAATTGGTAGAGCACCAGCCTTGAGGGAAAAAGCTAAGGGGAAGTGTCCAGGCCCTAAGTTTAAACCCCAGTACTGGCATGAGTACACACACACACACACACACACACCCTCCCCTACACACACACACACACCCACCCTCCCCCCACACACACACACACACACACACACACACACACACACACTCCCCTCCCCCTCTCAGCTAAGTCTTTTGTTGATACGGTTTCCACAAATAACTGCCAACCACTTGTCCTGCTGCTGTTCTCTAAGTGTGGGTCCCTCAGCCTCCAGTTCTCTATCAGCATTTTGTAATAGATAAATGAAATTTTTTGTTGTTGTTGGTGGTAGTGGTGGTGGTTGTGGGGCTTGAACTCAGGGTCTAGGCACTGTTCCAGATCTTTTATGCTCAAAAGTAGCATTCCACCACTTTAAGCCATAGTGCCACTTCTGGTTTTCTGGTG
The DNA here is from genome assembly GCF_000151885.1 of Dipodomys ordii. Classification (NCBI taxonomy): domain Eukaryota; kingdom Metazoa; phylum Chordata; class Mammalia; order Rodentia; family Heteromyidae; genus Dipodomys; species Dipodomys ordii. The sequence continues at coordinate 5,926,164 of NW_012267314.1, read as the reverse complement.
GTTTGGAGATAAAAGTCTCATGGACTTTCTTACCTGGGCTGGCTTTAAACCATGATCTCAGATCTCAGTCTTCTGAATAGCTAGGATTACAGGTTTGAGCCATTGGTGCCCAGCCTATTCGAGCATTTTTAATTATACGTCACATCCTTTAAATTATTTTTTGCCACTACTGGGACTTGAACTCATCACCGGCACTCTTGCTTGACATTTTTGCTCTAGGCTGGTACTCTACCACTTGAGCCATACCTCTATTTCTGGCTTTTTGCTGGTTAGTTGGAGATGAGTCTCATGGACTTTTCTGCCTGGATTGGCTTTGAACTGCCATCCTCAGAGCGAGGTATGAGATACCAGCATGCTGCCTTTCTGTTTGTTTTTCAGAAAGGATCTCTTATTTTGGCCTGGGGCTGGCACTGGACCAGGATTCTTTTACATATACCTCCCGTGTAGCTTTGATTACAGGCGTGAACCACTACCGCTGCATCTCATACTCTTCTTTTGAAGTACTGTAAAACAAACAACAACAAAAAACCCACCAACAGCCACCTGGCCCAGCAGTATCTCAATGGTCCCTCTATTCATCCAACCATCGGTGAAGAGCTTTTACCTTTTTGCTGCCTGTCATGAAGTATCTGTGTCTGGCTTTTTCTGCCTCCTCCTTCCTGTGCCCAGTGTGGAGGAGGTGAAGCTGGACCTGGGCTGGTGGGCACGGGGTGTTCCTTCTCTCTGCTTTGGGGACAGCACAGAGGTTTTCCACCCCTCTTGCCTTTCTAGCTGTAAAGTCATTTGGCTTGAGCTTCTGGCAGAAGAAAGGGAGAAAGAAGTGGAGATTTCCACAAGGAATTGGAAACAAAGCAAGAGTGGGGGTGAGGGGATCATAGCGGTTTTCCAGAGCCTCGGTGTGCCCTGGGGTTTTGGACTCTGGTGTGTTGTCATTTAAGGTCACAGCCTTAGGTCTATATTTGGCCCATGCTCTTCTACTACAACTAGATGTGTGTGTGTGTGTGTGTGTGTGTGTGCGTGCACGCGCGCACACACAAGCACACTTGTATACATATATTTGGGGATTTAGCAAACCACTGATTTTATCATAGGCTATAGATATTATGTACAATATATGTGATATACATCATTATGTTATATATATGTGTATATATATATATATATATATATATATATAATATCATGTATTATCACTTTACACTTTTTTTTTTTTTTTTGAGTCTGGTCGTGGGGCCTGGACTCTGGGCCTGCCTGGGCGCTGTCCCTCAGCTCTTCAGCTCAAGGCTAGCGCTCTACCACTAGAGCCACAGCGCCACTTCCGGCTTTTTTCTTTTTGCTCATGTGGTGCTGAGGAATCGAACCCAGGGCCTCAGGCATGCAAGGCAAGCCTTCTACCACTGAGCCACCTTCCCAGCCCCTACACTTTTTTGTTTGTTTGTTTGTTTATGCCTGTACTGGGGCTTGAACTCAGAGCCTGGCACTCTCTTTAGCTTTTTTACTAAAGGCTGGTACTCTACCACTCGGGCCACAGCTCCACTCCTGGCTTGTGGTGGTTAATTGGAGATGACTTTCCTGCTTAGGCTGGCTTTAAATTGCGATCCTCAGATCTCAGCTTCCTGTATAGCTAGGATTATAGGCGTGTGCTACCTGCACTAGGCATGAACCTTACTTCTTTTTGACCCGACCTGCAACAATACACATAAAAATCTAGAAAAGTAAAAGTGGTAATATACAAGAAACCAAGATGATTTCTTAGTATGGACATTGATCACCTAGTGAGATAGGGATTTAGAGCTTAGAGGAAAGTTAGGAACAGAAGAGGGTGAGTTGAACTAACAGTTTTTGTTGATGGTTATGGAATGGCCTAGGCAATTTCAGGGGAACTTTAAGAGGAACTAATAGAGATTCATCATTATTCTGAGATTTCAGTACAACTTAGGAAGACAGAGTAGAAAATTGTAAACTGCATTTTGCCTTGCTAACTGCTGCTTAGGTTCGTAAATTTGCCCATGTGGTGTTGAGGTGAGGTATGAGGCCTGTTCCTGAGTCTGATGCACTTGGATTATAGCTGGCATACACACACACACACACACACACACACACTATCTATATCTATATCTAGATATAGATATAGTGCCGGTCCTGGGAATTGAACTCATATCCTAGGCTTTTTCTTTTTTTGGGGGGGTCTGGTCATGGGGCCTAAACTCTGGGCCTGGGCGCTGTCCCTCAGCTCTTCAGCTCAAGGCTAGCGCTCTACCACTGAGCCATCTCCCCAGCCCCTGCATTTTATTTTTCTTAAGACTAGCACTCTACCACTTGAGCCACAATTCTACTTGGTGCTTTTTGGTGCTTAACTGAGTCTCATGTATGATCCTACCTATGATGGCTTTGAACCATGATCCTGAGATCTCTTCTTCCTGCATAAGTAGGATTACAGGTATGACCTATGGACACTCAGTCTCTCTTACCTTTTTGCTCAAGATTAGCATTCTACTACTTTAGTTACTGTTCCACTTTTCAGTGTTTTTCTTTTTTGTTGCCTGGAGAGAATTGGAGCTAAGAGTCTCACAGACTCTCCTTCCAGGCCTAGCTTCTAACTGTGGTCTTCCTATCTCAGTTCTCAGTCTTTTGTTGTTGTTGTTGGTGGTAATGAGCTCAGCCTGGGCATTGTCCTGAGCTTTTTCTTTCAAGGCTAATGCTCTACCACTTTGAGCCACAGCTCCACTTTACCACTTTGAGCCACAGCTCCACTTCTTGTTTTGTTTTCTAGTAGTTAATTGGAGATAAGAATCTGATGGATATTCCTTTCTGGGCTGGGTTTGAACTATAATCCTCAGATCTCAGCCTCCTGAGTAGCTAGGATTACAGGTGTGAGACAGTGGTACTCAACTTGATGTCTTAACAGTGGTCTAACAGAATCATCCCACCATCGATTGCCAAGACCCTTCAGTTAAACTGTGTGTGTGTGTGTGTGTGTGTGTGTGACAAAAATTGTCAGCAATGTCTAGAAGTGAAGTTTGGTCAACAGTTCAATTTTTTTTTTTTGCTTATGTGGTGCTGAGAAATTGAACCCAGGGCCTCATGCATGCAAAGCAAGCACTCTACCACTGAGCCACCTTCCCAGCCCTCAACAGTTCAATTCTAAGAGGCCAGCACAAGCTGGGCGCTGGTGGCTCACACCTGTAATCCTTATCTCCAATCAACTACTCAGAAAAGGCTAGAAGTGGCACTGTGGCTCAAGTAGTAGAGCGCTAGCCTTGAGCACAAAGAGGTCAGGAACATCACTTAGGCCCTGGCCAAAAAAAAAAAAGAGGTCAGTGGTCAGTGTCCTCTTTCTCCACAGGACTGTAGGTTTTCTAGAAAATTGATTTATCTCTGCCATCTCCTCCCACCGTGCAGCCTAGCATTTCTCGGATCCTCCCGTCTCCCCTTACACATCTATTTGTCTTTCTGGCGTGTGCCACGTTCAGGAGTCTCATTAAAGCTGCATCTGTTCTGTTTTAGGAGAAACCCGACGCCCATCCCACGTCACTTCAGCTGCGGTCCCAGATCGAAGTAAGCACAGTCACTTTTCACCCGTCTATTTTTGTTTCTCTTAAGTGATGTTCTGTAAAAGTCAGATGCAGCCTGCGCCCCGCATGTGCTCACACTGTGACTGTCCTCTCTGTCTCTCTCTCTCTCGTAGGAATCTCTTGGCTTCTGCAGCGCCGGCTCCACACCAGAAGTAGAAAGAAAGTAAGTCTCTCTGCCCCCGCCCACATCCCAGATTGGGAGAAAAGGGGTCTTTTAGGCCTGGGGCTTGCTGTAGTTTTCCTTAAAATGGTGGTGCGTGTGTGTGTGTGTATGTGCGTGCGCGTGCTTGCGTGCACCTACCCACATACATATGTGGACATAATGTATTGAGGTAGTAAAGAATGTGTTTTGCAATCTAAGCATTGGTACCTAAAGCCTCTATGGAAGAAATAAGGGTTCACACAGCTTATTTCAATGGTATTCCAGATAGCTGGAAATAGGGAAACAAAAGAGGCATGTGGGTCAAGGGAGATGGGAATTATCTCATTGTGTGTGTGTGTGTCTGTCTGTCTGTCTGTGTGCTCATTCAGACACTGGGGTTTGATTTGAACTCATGGCTTGGGCACTGTCTGTTCGATTTTTCACTCAGGGTTGACACTCTACCACTTGAGCCACACCTCCATTTCCAGCTTTTTGGTGGTTAATTGAAGATAAGTGTCTCATGGACTTTTCTGCCTGGGCTGGCTTAGAACTATGATACATTCTTAACTCAAGCAGTGAGTTAAAAACCTCCCATGCACCTCATTTTGGCAGGTAACCCTAAAACAAACGAATGTGTGTGGCAGAAGCTGGCCAGTGCTCATTAACCCTTTCCAGGTGAGGGGAATATTTTTTGTTTCCCTGTCCATTTTAGATCCTGTAGCATCTACTCTCTGGAAGATACTGCTATACTTTATCTTATATTTTGAAGATTTCTTTTAGGTAACTTTAAAAAATGCATGCCTTTTCTATTTTTATTCTATTGTAATTATGCTAGAATATTCCGTGTATGATGAGTAGAGTATTCCGTGTAGAGAAATTTAAAGTCTCTGTCTCTAAACAGATACTTCCTCTGGCACAGAGCCACTTTCTCTGTCTCAGGCCAAGAAGGCAGAGAAGTGTTTAGGAGGAAAGTATTCATGGAATGAGAAACACACAGAGGAGAGAGTGTGTGTGTGTACTTTTGCGCACACTCAGCCTAATCCGTCCACGTGTGTGCGGCTGTCAGAGGCTGGGCAAGGACCCTACAAGGCCTGCTGTGCCAGCGAGCTGCAGTTCTGAAGCTCCCAGGCGAAGTTCACTTTGCCTCAGGACTGAGGAACCCTGGAGCTGATGAGCCAAAGAAAGCCGGGGCCCATTGCCTGTTCAAGGGTAGGGGATAAACATGCGCACTGCGGGCAGTGTGAGCTTCACTGGTTACGGTTGCCTTGTATCTTCTCAGGAACCTCCAGAGGGTGGAGGCTGAAATGGATCAAATATTTAAGATGACATTGATTTTGGACTCTGAGGGTCTGGAGTGTGTTTTCTCCTGACTGAAGGAGGCAGCTCTGATACAGGCAGAGGAATCAGGTGTCACCTGAGAATCTCCCGATCTGTAAGGAAAAAAGAAATGTTTTGTTTGTCCTTCCTCCCGGGAGGACGTGACTCACCAAATTTGTACTAACCTCAGTCAGACTGGCTTGGTCTCCTTCCCCTCAATTGTGGGGAGTCATTTTTTCCGTGTTTGTGTACTTTGCTTAGTAAAATGTGGCATGATTCCTGTGGCCAAGAGAGGGAGACTGATGGCCTCCACTGAGGTCAACACACACATACACACACACACACACATATACACCCCACTCTGCTAAGTCACACACACACACACACACACACACACACACACACACACACACACTCCACCCTGCTAAGTCCCCAGCTTCTCCATGTGTAGTATTACCATTCTGTCTCTACTTTGAAATAAATCAGACTTCATAAACACTTTGAAAGGTTTAAAAATATTTTGTTCTTTATTTCTCTGTTAATGTGATTTGAAAACTATGATAGTGTTTTTTTTTAACTTCAAAAGCTTTGTTTTGAAGATTTCCAAACTTATTGAAAAGCTGCAAATCACTAAATTTCTGTATAAATTTTCCTTACCACCACTTGTGGACATTTGGATACCCTTGTTTGCCCTCTTCTCTCCTCTTCTCTTCTCTTCTCTTCTCTTCTCTTCTCTTCTCTTCTCTTCTCTTCTCTTCTCTTCTCTTCTCTTCTCTTCTCTTCTCTTCTCTTCTCTTCTCTTTTCTCTCTCCTCTCTTACTTACCTTCCCCCTCTTCCTCCCTCCCTCCCTCCTATTTTTCTATTCCTATCTCTGCTGTTCTCTCCCTCCTCTCTCTCTCTCTCTCTCTGTCTGTCTGTCTCTCTCTCTCTCTCTCTCTCTCTCTCTCTCTCTCTCACACACACACACACACACACCTACCATCTGGAGATGAATAACTCATCGCGACCCTCACCTTCAGTACTTTATTCAGCATATTGTTTCTTGGACAAAAACATTTTCTTATAGAACCGCACCACAATTATGTCTGACGTAGGCATTGAATGAGTTTCTCTAATTTAAGTTTTTATGCATTTACAGTTGGACATTTTTAAGGAGTGTAGGCGACTTGTTTTGCTGGGAGTTTCTTTGTGTCTGTCTCTGCAGTGCATTGTATCAGGAGACCCAGTATGCCTGTTTGTCCTGTGATGAGTGAGGAATAGGAATTTTAGTCATGTGGTTTAGGTGGCACCTGTGAATTTCCTCAAAAAAGCTTCACTTTCTCTTTGAAATCAGTGAAGAGCCTGTGGTGAGGTCCCTGAAGGCGGTGCACATAAGCCTTTCCTCCTCCAACTTCTACCTGATGATTTCCGATTCTTCTGATTCTGGCTTGAATTGATTTTTAACATAATGGTTACAAAATGGTGATACTTATTTTCAAATTGATGATACTTTAAATCTTACTGGTATCACACTGACAATCCTACATAAGATTAAAAATTTGTGTTGGACTGGGCATGGTGGTTCACACCTATAGAGAAGGCTGAGATCTGAGAATCAAGGTTTGAAGTCAGCCCTGTTAGACTCTGATCTCCAATTAACCACCAGAAAGCTGGACGTGGAAGTGTAGCTCAAGTGTTAGAGCACTAGCCTTGATTAAAAAAGCCAAGCAAGAGTGTAAGATTCTGAGTTCAAACCCCTGAACAGCATACACAGCCAGCCAGCTAGCCAGCCAGCCAGCCACACACACACACACACACACACACACACACACAAACACACACAAATAAAAATTGAGTAGGTTTAATATGCTGTTATGCTGAAAATGTATTTATTGAACTTGGAGTTGCAAATCCGTCCAAATGGAAAATCCTACTGTTCTTCCCACCAGAATGTTGGTGGTAGCTTTGCAGTTGCATATTCAGGCTATGGAAGCTGGCCTGGCAATCCAGTTGGTTGTGTCTGGTTAGTGACCACAATGTCTCTGCCAACTAAAATATCCCTGTGACGCATGGTGTTGTCTTATGGGCAGATTTTTTTTCCTGCTGCTTTTTATTCAAAAGTCAAAAAGAACTCAGTCAACAAAAGCAGATTGGCTCAACTTTAAGCCAGACATAGAAGCAAGAGACAACCTGGGGCGTGGAGCCACCAGCCCTGTGTGTCCTGCCTATCTAACCCAGTGTCCCCAGATGACTCTGATTCCTACACCTATGCTTTCCCTTGTGCTCCCCCAGCTAAGATTTATGCCAAGGAGAGATTGGGCATGAATTAGGATACAAATGTCTCTTGCAAAGAGAACACAGTGCTTCTATGATACTTAGTGGGATTTAAGTCTTGAGCTACAGAAAGTTAACCCTGAGCAGATAAAGTGGAGACTTTCATAGGGGAGATGACTAGGGAGAATCTTCACCTTCCTGGCCCCTGCATACCTGGATGACCTGCCTTTTGGAGTTGCTATCCTCCAGGGATGCTCAGCCTACACCAGGAGAGAGATACTGACAGAGACTAATCAGTAGGTTGGATGGAATGAATGGTCTCTCCCACTCCATCACCAGTTTGGCAGGGTCCGTGTTCACCTTTGTTTTCAGCAGAAGGTTGTGCTGTGTTTTTGTTTTGATTGTTTGGCAGTGTTGGCATGGTGCCCAGGGCTTGAGTTAGCATACGAGGCCAGGGCTGTACCACTGAACCACGCCCCCCAGCCCACTTTGTGATTTTATTCCAGTGCCAAATATGAAAGAGACCAAGGAGCTTTCATTCCAGCCCCCTCGTTCTGTATCTACTCATGTTGATGTCACTCAGCTTGTATGAGTCTATTATCTACTCCATTACACCAGTTGTGGTTTGTGTGAGGTCAATGTTAGCTAAATCACTTCAAATTCTTGTTATTCACTAGCTACACTCAAGCATACCTAGAAAGCTTTTTTTTCCTTCTTTTTTGGCAGTACTGAATTTTGAACTCAAGCCTCACACTTGATCACTTTTCTTGTTTATGGTTGGTGCTCTACCACTTGAACCATGCCTTTAGTCTTGCTTTAGCTAATCATTTCAGAGATGGAGTCTTGAGGATTTTTCTTGTCTAGGCTGGCTTCAAACTGCACTCCTCTGAATATGGGTTTCCTGAGTAGCTAGGATTATAGGTGTGAGTCACCAAATGTATGTCTGAAAGCATTTTTTTCCTTTGTTGCCTGGTTATCAGAATCCCTGACATAGTAAGAGAAACACTGTGTTGGTTAGACACATTCTTTTTGCTATGATAGATTCAGAGCTAGCCCCTGGCTCAGCATAGTTCAGGTTCCCAGACTGTACCTTTTTCCCCTTTTATGCCCTCGAAGTTGCATGTATGTTTTAAATGGTGCTGTGGACAAGACCAAAAAAAGAAGCAAGGGAAGGGGATCTAGAATTGAGTTATGTGGCCACCAGAGTTGTAAGATGTTTGGAGGAGATGTAAGTAAGCATTTTCAACTGTGAGGACATTATTACACTGAACAAAATGACCTTCTTCTCTTAAGAGGAAGAACAGGTATTGGGTAGGAAACTAGTTGTGTTTTTTCATAACACTTAATCTCTTATTTGTATACTCATATAAGACAGTTATCTCTTTTTATATGTTATAGTAAGCTGTATCTCAGGATTATCTAGATTTGGGAAGTTCACACACACCAAGCCAGGAAGGCTGTCTGTGTAATTTCTTGTCTGTGTCTAGTCATCTTCAAAAAGTTGGTTTATATGGACAGGGAAAGGAAAAAGCAGAAGTAATATGTAACACTTATCGTCTATTATTATTAATATCATTATTATTGTTGTCAGTCATGGAGCTCAAACTCAGAGCCTGGGCACTGTGTCTGAGCTCTTTTGCTGAAGGCTAATGCTCTACCGCTTTGAGCCCCAGCTCTACTTCCAGTGTTTGAAAGGTTAATTGGAGATAAGACTTGGGGATGTTTTATGCCTGGGCTGGCTTTGAACTGCAATCCTCAGATCTCAGCTTCCTGAGTAGCTAGGATTACAGGTGTGAGCCACCAGCTTTCTAAGTATTTAATGTTGATTCATCTAATCAGTAGAGTTCCCATGGGAGGTTCCATATGGTACTTCGTTCAACGTCTTTACAGATGTAGAGTCCAAGGCACAGAGAAGTGAACAACTTGACCCAGTCAGAGCCCAGATTGGTCACAGTGAAGTACCCAGGCTCCTGACTGCCGAATGTGCACAACTTCTGCATATGGAAAGGTGAGGGGCCAATCGGGGTCATCAGCATTAAACAAAGAGCAGCAGTTCAGCCCGGCGCTGGTGGCTCATGCCTGTAATCCTAGCTACTCAGGAGGCTAAGATCTGAGGATCGCGGTTCAAAGCCAACCCAGGCAGGAAAGTCCGTGAAACTCTTATCTCCAATAAACCACCAGAAAACCGGAAGATATGCTGTAGCTCAAGTGGTAGAGTGCTCGCCTTGAGCTGAAGAGCTGAGGGACAGTGTTTAGACCCAGAGTTCAAGGCCCACAACCGACCCCCCCCCAAAAAAAAAAGCAGTTCAAACCTACCCTCTGGTTCTCGTAAGAAAATAGGGCCAATTCAACTCTCATCCACATCTAAGCTTGCCCTCATTTATCTGTGGAAGTTGGAAAACCCCAAATAAACTTCAGGACTTCATCTGAGATATTTACAACACGTCTTCTACTAAGCCTTCCACCAGAATTGAAAATTCACTGATTTAGTTCACTTTTTTTTTTTCTACTACCTATGACTAGGCCTGAGCTATTTTATAGTGGAAAAGTCCTATGAATATATAGAGCTTGCTGGATAAGGCTGATAAATAAGGGGCGAGCAAGCTAGCAGAGCAGTGTTCTGTGGTTAGATGGGAGGTGGTGTAGGAATGTTTTCTGCCAGCATTTACTACATGGGGCATTGCTCACTTTTGACTTGGTTTCATCTGGCCAGCTGAGGACTTTTAGGACAAGGTTAGCTTTTCTTTTCACACCTCTCAGAAAAATTCTTTCTTCTCCCAGCTTTCCTCTCAGACTTCAGGGGAGATCCCTGAATGCATTGTTACTCAGAATCTATGACTAGCTGCTTTACTAGGGTCAACCAAGGCTCTCAGAGGGCTTGTACCTCCCCTCCCCTTCCTTTCCTTCCCCTTCCCTTTACCACCCTTCCCACCCTTCTCTCCCTTCTTCCTTCCCCCTCTTCTTCTCTCTTCCCTTCCCTCCCCTCCCCTTCCATCCTTTCCTTTCCCTCCTCTCACCTCCCTCCTCTTCCTTTTCTCCCCTTTTCCCACCCGGCAGGCCCTGTCCTCCTGTGGTTGCTGAGCCACTAAATTTGCTGCTTGTCCCCTGGGGGTGTTCTGTCCCCCCAGCCCAGCCCCCTCGCCTCCCGTCTTACCTGAGCATGCTTCATGCACCCCATGTCTGATCTTAGTTTCTTCAAGGTCCTTCCTAATTCCGTTGAAGTGAATTCTTTATGTCTATGGGTTCGGCATGGTGCTGATCACTTATTATATTTTATGGTGTATTTTTTTCATGAGCTTATTGAAGAATACACTCTATTTTAGAGTAATTAGTTTGCTTAAGGTCCTAGAGCTGGATATACACATCTGTATGCATCTGGCCTCGGGTGGGTGGGTGGGTGGGAAGATGCCCTGCCTGGTACCTGGTACCAGATTCTTTGGGTTCACGTTCAGGCTCTTCCTTACTAGACTGGCAATGCGTGTACCACTTAGCTTTCTGTCCACAGTTCACACAACCATGAGGGGAGAATGGTAGTTACAGTACTGACCTCAGTAAGCTGTATAGCACACGGTAAAATCTCAGTACATCTTAGTGTGGCCTAAGTCAATGCCTTTGTCTATAGCTCTGGTCATTTATCATCTCCTCAAACCCCTCGTAAATCAGCATGGCCTGAGCTCTGAGCCTGAGATCTCACTGTCTCCCTCTGTGCAGTGTCCAGACAGTGGCTGACACAGAGCAAGAGCTCATGTGATATGTGGCACAAAGCTAATTGAATACTCCTAGTTCTTTAATGGGGCTTCCAGGGGATGATCCCGAACCTGGGATTATTGTAAAAAGACCCATCTTGGCCTCACCTGATCCATAGCATGTGTCAGTATCCCCCCAAAACCCACAACTATGTGAGAAGTACTTCCTGCTTAGAAGATTAAAAAATAAAATGTCACCTATAAAAATCATTGAGTAGATAGGACAATGGCTCCCACAAACCTGATTCTCTGTGCAGGTATTGGAGCTTGAACTCAGAGCCTTGTGATTTCACTTGGGTGTTCTTGCTCAAGGCTGGTGTTCTACCACATGAACATACCTCTACTTGTAGCTTTTTGCTAGTTAATTAGAGATGAGAATTCCTAGGATTTGCCTGTCTAGGTTGGCTTTGAACTAAAATCCTCAGATCTCAGCTTCCTGAGTTGCTGGACTTTCAAGCATGAGCCACCAGTTGCCCAGTCATAAATCTGATTCTGAGAGCTATTTCCTCCCCAACCTGACTCCATTCTGTAGACTTGTACAAGTCCTCCACATTTTCCTCTTCTTACAATAGAAACTATAGACTCATGATGCTATTTCCAAGTGACTGTATAAACTAATATGTGTATTTAAAAAAAAACAAACTTCAAAACTTCAAACCCGAAGTTATTTGGAGAAGAGCTTTTATTTTTACCTTTGGTAATACCTTTATTGATATGTAATTCATACCCTATAATTCACCCTTAAAAATGATACAGGGGCTGGTATGTATCAGTGGCGAGGATGCGATTTGGATTTGTTGCATGTAGCTACATATTATTCTGTTTTTTGTTTGTTTGTTTTGGTCGGTCGTGGGGCTTGAACTCTGGGCTTGGACACTGTCCTTGCAGTCTCCAGACTTTCCTGCCCAGGCTGGCTCTGTACCTCAATCCTCAGATCTCAGCCTCCTGAGTAGCTAGGATGACAGGTGTGAGCCACCAGCGCCCGGCTACATTATTCTTTTTTGTAGCTCTATACCATACTTTATCCCCCTGTCAATCAGCCTGTATGCAAGTTATTTCCATTCTTCTGGTCTGTGTGCAGGTCTTGTGTGGACATGCGCTTTCCTGTACTCTCAGCTTTATTGGATATAGCACACGTACCGTATGGTGCATGCAGCTTTTGTGTAAAAGTCACTGTTGTGCATGCACACAGCTCCTGCGGCAGCCTCAGCGCTGTCATTTGTGGTTCAGTCACTTGAAAAGAAACATCATAGCCAGGATTGGCAGGTGGCTCACACCTGCAATCCTAGCTATTCAGGAGACTGAGATCTGAGAATCATGGTTTGATGCCAAACTGGGCAGAGAAAAGTCTGTGACACTCTTATCTGCAAGTAACCAGCAAAAAAAAAAATGGAAGTGGGGCTGTGGCTCAAGTGGTAGAGTGCCAGCCTTGAGTGGAAAAAAGGCTAAATGAGATGAATGCAGGAGAATTTTAATCTAGCCTTCTTTTGCAATGCATAAGAGATGTTTCCCCCTCTTGTAAGCTGGCCCTCCATAAGAACGGGCTAGGACTGAGGAGAGGGCCTCGGCTTCATCCCCCTGGATGCTGTCCGTGTTAGGCTGGCTGTTCTACGTGACAGGCCCAGCTCCCTGTGGATGACCAGGGCCTTGTGCTGTGAGATTATCCATCCTCCCCGGGAGTGGATAGGATTCAGGGATCGGGACTGATGAGGCCAGGAGATTGCTAGGAAATCCAGGTCAAGCCACGTCCCCTGGAGCTGGGACTAGCTCATCCTGTCTCCACATCCTGTTTGTGACAAGGCTGTGGGGTGGGAAGGACACCAGTCTTTTCCTGTGGGGAGCAGGCATGTGTGCCCCAGGCTCTGGGCCTACCACTGAATTCAGGCCTGAGGAAGTCACGTGGCCGGAAGCCTGAGCTGGGAGAAAGGAACAATCCCCTGTCCTGGTGAGGCAGACATGGCTCCTTCCACATGCTTACTGTCCTCATAGGAGAGGAAGGGAAGTGGGTGTGGACCCCAGAGAGAGCCAGGAACAGCCCGCTCCACCAGCAGCTGAGCCTCTGATTTCACTAGGATGTGGTGGTAAGGGCAGGGCGAGGTAGAATAGCAGAATGAGGTATCAGAAAAGATCTCAGCGGTGGGCTGGACTCAGAGTTAGGTGTCACTCTGTACACTGTGCTGTTCTTTGGCCAACATCATTTTAGTGATTATCAGCTATGGAGGCCCAGGACATCAGGTCCCTTGCCATGAGCTGGAGCTTTGAGTGTGACCCTGTTTCTGACCCAGTGTCTCTGTCTCTTCCTTCCTCCTGTCTCTCATCTCTACCTCTCCTCAGTGGTGGTCTGAGTCAGGGGTCTCCAGGGTCCCTCGAACTCAGGCATCTGTTTGCTGGCCTGGTTACCCATCAGTTTTCCTTGGGTTCTGTAGGCTGCTGGTGTAGGCTTCAGTAGTGGGCAGCTCTTGTGTCAGAATCTAGGCTCTGCTGGTTGCATGATCGGGCTGAGTAGATTTGAAATCTTTAAATCGAAGATTCCTAAAAGATTAGCCACGGACACGAACAGCCCTTCCTGAAGGCCCTGAAGGAGGAGCCCATGCCCAGATGTGAAAGTGATTTTCATTCCGCCTTCCCTCCATCCCCAGGCGCTGTGCTGCTCCCCGCAGGGGCTGTGTCTCTGGGCACCTCTCCTCATTCTCATAGCTGGTGCCACACAGACAATTAGTTCATCCAGGCCACGGTCACTTGCAGTATGCCCTGCCCATGTGACCTGCAGCTTCTTTTCAATGTTGCAGAAGGAGAAGGGGCCTGATAAACATACATTTTCATCTTCGTCGAGCCTGTGCAGTCAGGGTGTGTGAAGCGTGTGTGTGTGTGTGTGTGTGTGTGTGTGTGTGTGTGTGTGTATGTATGTATGTATGTGTGTGTGTGTGTGTGTGTATGTGTATGTGTGTGTGTGCATCTGCATGTGCGCGCACCATCGTGCAGCATATTTGAGGGGCTCCACATTCCAGAACACAGGGCCTAGGGGTGGCCGCAGCTGTGCCAGTGTCCTCTGCCTCAGCTGTTCCCGGCCCCAGACCCTGTTGCCTTTCATTCTGTCTGGTGCAGGAGGCTCCAGCTGGCTCTGCTGGCGGCCACATGCCCGGGCTGCCGGAGGGAGGCAGACCGCGCAGGCTCTTATAATTGCTGTGCAGTTGTGGGGCCAGGCACGGCTACCGGGAGGATTTAACGCACAGAGACGGCCGTGGCATATTCACTTTGTAGGAGCAGAGTGTTGGACCAGAGCTGGAGGGTAGGAAGTAATACCCCTCCACTGGCAGGAGAGAAAGTGGTCTAGGATTAACTGAGTGCTCTCTTGCATTACTGAGTACTCCTTCCTTATCTTTTTAATCCTCCTGACAAATCTGTCTTGGGGAGGGTATTTTACAGTTAAGGAACCAAAGCTCCAGAAGGTTAAAGGATTTACTGGAGATCTCAAAGCTTGGATTTCCTAGCCCACTCTGTTTATCTGCAGGAGCCTGACTTCTTACCAGACACCCCCAAGAGAAGGGCAGAAAAAGAGAGAGGCCCTTTGGGGAGATCTTGATGGGTTAATGCAGCTTAATTTAATAAGTGCTTATCCGGGCTCCCGCTGTGTGGATGAACATGCTTGATTACACACGATGAGGTGGGTAGGAGCAATGAGGATCGTCAGGACGGAGGAACTACGGAAGGAGAGATGGGGAACCCCTTAGGGATGTAAATATGGGTCCAGGGACCGAGGAATTTCAGCCTCAGTCAGGGCCTTTATCAGAGAAACAGCGTGCTCAGGCAGAATGAAGACATCATCAGGGTCGCAGCCTGGTGCATTGTGGGTGTTGATTGTACACCCTGGATAAGACTGCGCCTTCCACATTGGGTGGTACAGTCTGCAGGCAAAGTGGGGAGAGCAAGGACAAACTGGGACCTGCCAGATGGACCAAAGGCCCCAGCTTCTCCCAGCTTAAGCATCCTACCCCCCCCACCCCCCCGCCATGGTTGCCAGGGACCTGCAGGGGTCGCTGGCCTCCCTTTTCCAGCACTCACCATGCCCTGGGGTCAAGTCTCAGAACCTAAGGGAGAAGACCCTGCAGACACATGAGCCAGTGATGCTGGGAAAACCACCATGATACCTACTGCGCGCCAGCGTGGCCTGCCACAGCTCAGCCAGTGTGTCCCCCGCGACCCACACTTACCCCGAGCTATGCAAGGAAAAGAAAAATGCAGCTGAGCCAGGCCATCTCCCTCCACATCCACAGAGTTGACCACCCTGGAGATCGGGGTTACATCTGGGTGCTCGAAGCTGCGTGAGGACCATGCTTTTCGGTAGAGGGTGTGTGGCGCTCAGGCCTGACTCCCAGGAGGTTTCAGAACCCACCGTCCCGTGTGTCAGTGTGAGGAGTGGGGCTGAAGGCCACGGGAGGCTGGAGGCTGGTGACAGGAAAGGTCTGAAACGTGTCAGGCAGTTTTTGATGGTGTTCCATTCTGAATCCTTCCATCAACCACCCAAGTCCAGCAGCATGGTTAAGGAGGGACTCGGACTCCTCTGTTCATACCAGGGGTGTGGTATTCCGTGATCACACTAAACCGGGCCCTCAGCCTCCCCTCACATTCTAGCCAGGATTCTTCATACCTGCCTGTAATCCCAGCTACTGGGAGGTGGGGATTGCAAGGTGGGCGGTGTTATGGTTCTGTGCCAGGCTGAACAAGAAGTTTCTTGAGATCTCCCAGTAGAAAAAAAGGCTGGATGTGGTGGCAGATGCAAGAGTGATCCCAGATAAAGCAGGAAGCAAATAGGATCACTGTCCAGGTTAGCCCTGAGCCAGAAGCACGATCAGCTGACTGGAGCAAAAGGAAGTGGAAGTATGGTTCAAACCAGCAGAATGCTTGCCCAGCTTGAGTACAAGCCCGAGTCCAGACAGAAAACAAAAACAAACCAGCAAAGGCGTCGTGAACCAAGTCTCAGCCTGGATTCCACCGGAAGGGGCCTGGCTGCTTGTTTTATTGGACTGCTCTGTATTGTTTTTCTGAACATTACACCGCATTATGACGGCCTGTTCTACTTTGAAGGTGCTGAGGCTGGGAGGAAATGGAGATGGAGAGACGGGACTCACGCTCTCCTGTCTCAACTGGTTTCCCTGGAGAGCTGCAGGCCAGCCAGATCCTCAGGCCTCGCCCACTGCCAATTCCATTCTCCACAGAAGGGGAGCCCTGGAGACTAGACGTGTCCTGTAGAATGCTAGGCAGGCAGCTGGATTTGATGAGTCACTATGGAAACCAGTGTCATTTTCCCCCATCTGGTGCCAGTCCTGGGGCTTGAACTCAGGGCCTGGGCACCATTCCTAAGCCTTTCTGTTCAAGGTCTATGGCTCTACCTCCTGAACTACAACTCCACTTTGGGCGTTTTAGTTGGTGATTAATTGGAGAAACAGACTTTCCTGCCCAGGCTTGGCTTTGAACCTCGATCCTCCACTCTCTCAGCCTCTTAAGCGGCTGGAAAGTGACTGAGGTGTTGGCAAGTTTAAAAATGGGCTCTGAGAAGACAGGAGCACTGGAGTTCTGTTCTATTCCTCATGACCCACAAAGTACTCAAAGCAGTCCATCAGAAAGAATTAAAAGGGGGGAAGCTCTCCAAGGGCCCAGATTCAGGCTGCACCCATTGTTCACTCGGGACCGCCAGGAGAAGTAGGACAGGCAGGCCACGCCCTCCGGAGTGTCCCCAGGGGATGGCTGAGGTCACTGGCCCTGGAGAGGAGGAGCCAGCCCTCCAAGCCCAAAGCGCCTCCAGCTTTGGCCTCCAGATGCCTCTTCCCTGATGCCCCTGCTGTCCCTGGAGGCAGCTGACAGAGGAAAGGCTCACAGCCGCCCCCCCATCCCTCCCTGGGGTCCTCTGTGTCCCCCCCTGCACAAGCGGCCAGTGTGGCTGGCAGGCTCGGGTGATGGTGAATGAGAGCCGCTGTTTGTTTCCACTGAGAAAGTTCTGACCCGCTTCCGGGAGCCGTCACCATGGCAACGCAGAGAGGAGATGATTGAATGGAACCTCTCTTCTTCCCTTCCTCCCTTCTCCTTCCCCACCCTGAGGCTGAGTCCTTCCCAAACCCCACGGGCTGCCCCCTCTAGGGTGGTACAGATTTGATAACAATGCCAAGAGCCAGTGTTTGCAGCGTGCCAGCCTCTGCTGGAATCAGCCGCCCATGTCCTGCCTGAACCAGTGCGTGGCATTCTCTTGCCATCCCAGTTCTTGAGCCAGGCCTACCTCACACGGAGAAGCCAAGTGGCCCCCTGATAGGAACCAGCGGTGCCCACAGGAGGGATCTTGCCAGAATGACTTTATAGAGATATATCAAGTTTTTTTTTTTAAATGAACCTAAGGGGAGGGATTATTTTGTTCATATGCAGAATAAAGAGCAGCCATTTAACAGACGCGCACAAAGGCTCTTTCTTGTTTCATTTTTGCAATGTTGGGCATCAAACCAGAGCCTCATGCATGCTAGGCAATCATTTTTCCACCGAACTAAACCCCCTGGCAGAAAGGTGTTTCTGTTTTTAAAGTCATAGGAAGGTACTTCCAACTTTTTACAAATCATTTTCTGAAAAAAACGAGATTTTTTTTTTAATAGTGCACATCAAATACGGTCCCACCATGTTTCTGTTTTTCTGTTTAAATTGTATTTTCTGAACTTTAGAAAGGTTGTGCCAAGGGGGCTGTGGCTTCAAGGTCCATGGAAGTGTCTAGTGCACCTTGGTGGCTGTCACTCCTTCCATCATTTTCCCCGGAAGTGACTACACGCTTCCCACTCCCTTTATCACAGATGCACATCGTATTCTTGATAGCTCTGTGCCCTCCCCTTTTTTCTGTTGCTCTGTGGAGTTGCACTACTGCACGGTTTATACTGTAGCTGACTGAATTGTATTCGTGGGCATTTGCCCCTATGGGCATTTACCTGGGAGATATGTATTTTGAGTCTAACATGCACATTTGAGGCAGAACACGCACCTTTGTCTTTCTGGGCCTGGCTTACTTTGCTCAGTACAATATTTTCATCTTACTTAATTTACTGTTTTTTGTTAGTTATGGGACTTGAATTCAGGGCCAGCCTGGGTGCTGTCTCTGAGCCCTTTTGTTCAAGGTGAGCACTCTACTACTTGGGTCATAGGACCACTTCTAGTTTTCTGGTAGTTAATTGGAGATAAGAGTCTCATAGACTTTCCTTCCTGGGCTGGCTTTGAACCTCAATCCTCAGTCCTCAGATCTCAGCCTCCAGAGTAGCTAGGATGACAAGCGTGAGCCACCAGCTCCTGGCTTAATTCTATTTTCTTTTGCTTTGGACAAATATTATGTCAATTTCTTCAGACATAAAGACTGAAATAAAATTTAAAATTCATATGGGAGGCGTATCATGAAGCCATCGGTTGTTTTTTTTTGTTTTACCATCAACCAGAATAGACAAAAATTCAAAGCCATTTCTGTTTTGACCCTTTACTTTGTACGCCACAGTCCCAAAGTCCTGGGGCTGTGGACCCGAATGGCGATCTACAGGCCTGAAGTGGACATTCGATGCTAGCTCTTAGAGAAAGCACCTAGGTTTTGGTTTTATCCTCACAGTGAATACAAATGGCTAGGCCTTTGTTTCTGTGGAGCCCCGCTGTAGTGATAAAAATGCTGGGGTCACTGTTGGAGATGCTAAGTTGAAACCCTAGCTCTGTAACTGAAAACCACAGTAGTCCACCTTTCTCTGTGAGTAATACATCCCAAGTCTGGGGGGGCTTTCTCACTCAGACAGTATTGACCCTGTATGTGTTTTGTTTTTCCTGTACACACACGTGCGATAGACTTTGTAAATTACACAGGAAGAGATTAACAATAACTAATTTAAACAGAGAACGGTTCCACCAATATACAGTAACCCAGATAATTTATTCTTGTTTGTAATTCTGGAAGACTTTGAATATTCTTGGCAAATGCTCTATTATGAAGCCACATCGCCACTCCCAAAGTATAATGTATCCATTTCCTATTTTGGGGGGGACCACCATCGGCCAAAGGTGATCGAAAGTGTACAAAGTCAAACCTCCCACGTGAGGGGGATGCATGCGCAATGCGTGAGACTCGGGCTCTTCGGTGCACACTGAGGCCAGCTCTCTTCAAGATCTCCTGTGAATCCGAACTAGGACCCCTGCCTGAGCACACATGCCAACCGTTTCTTGTTGTTAGTGTTGTTTGATTTTGTTTTTCTCTTCATTCTCCTGTTTGAGACGGGGTCTCTCTGTGTTGTAACCCAAGCTGGCCCCGTACACTTTAGTTTCTTAACTGTCGTCGGTTAGGACTGTAGTCCGTAGCACAGATCGGGACTTAGCGTCTGCCCTGAGGTCATCGGGGCACATTCTCATGTAGCGGGGGGCCTGGGCGGTGGGCCTCCTTCCAGGGTTGGTGCCGACAGCCAAGGAACCGCTCCCCCAGCCTGCCATGCTCCAGACTAACCCCATGACTGCTTGGGCCAGGTGCGATTGCTAATCACAACTGCTTCAGACGCTGAGGTTTGAGGATCACAGTTCAAACCTTGCTCAGAAAAGTCTCTGATCTCCAAATAGCAGTAAAAAAAATGTTGGAAGTGGAGCTGTGCCTCAAGGAATGAAAAAGCTAAGGGACAGACCCTGGCTTTGAGTTCAAGCCCCAGTGCCAATACTGGCTTTGAGTTCAAGCCCCAGTGCCAATACTAGCCTACTTCCTTGTGAGAAGTTAATGTGTGTGTGTGTGTGAGAGAGATAGATTGAAGCCAGGCATGGTGACACATGCCTGTAATCTCAGCACTCAGGAGGCAGAGGAAGGAGGATCTTGAGAGGAGGCTTGGTGGAGTGAAGCTGGAAGGAGACTTTGGGAGCGCAGTTGTAAAAGTACCAGGCGCCATGTTAAACCCTTTCCATTCAGTGTCACCTAAGTCCTCCTGGCCCAGGGATAGTGTGTGTGTGTGTGTGTGTGTGTGTGTGTGTGTGTGTGTGTTGCTTGTCTTGGCTCTGGGGCTTGAACCCAGGGCCTTGTGCTGGCTAGGGACTGTGCCCATTGAGCCATGTCCCCAAGACCCTTTGTTCACATTTTGTTTTTGAGATATGGTCTTCTCAACTTTTGCCCAGGCTGGCCTCAAATTCATAGTCCCCATGCCTCATTTTCTGGGTAGCTGGGATTACAGGTAAGTGCCACCACACCCATCTTAAGGTGGGTTTTGTTTTTCCATCCATTCTTCACATCCAAAGGTGTCAAATGCCATTCGGCTCTGGCAGATTTCCCCTAGGTCAGCCCGGACTCAGAGTGTGGGAGCTGTTAGCTTTCGCAGGGTCAGGCTAGCGACTAGGTTATGGTACTGCTGACACCTGCCTTGATCTTCTACTAAAAGGTCAGAAAGTACAGGCAGAGGAGAGACGGTGAAATGAAAGAGAAAGTCTGGATGGAGGGGGCTTTGACCGGGTTGACAAGATGTCACCCATGTTGTCACTGATGGAGCACAGATTTTGGCACTGGAATTGCTTTCAGTGGCAGCTGGTGAATTTGCAAGTGGAATTATATCATGAATGTGAAATCCAGCTTCTGTTGGCTGTGAAGGGTCAGATCTGGGGTACAATAAGAGAGGCGCTAGGGGCAGAGCACTTAAGTGGCTCTTGTCTCTGAGAACGAGCCCTTCGTTTATGGCCTGGGCCACGAGGGGCCCTGTGCCCTGCCTCTGCGGTGATCTTGACTCTCTGTGGCTGACCGTGGACGCTATGAGCCGGATTTTATTTCATATTTGTTTCTATTAGATAGATAGCTTCCTAAGATGCAGAATAGCTTAGCTATCCCCAGGATAAGAAGAAAGAGCAAATCAAGGACTTCTTTGTTTTACATAAAATAATCTGCCACTGAATTAGCAAAAGATATGAAACATACTGACAGAGGACTTGAAAAAAGAAAATACAGATATTTTCGTGTGTATGTCAATATTGGGGTATAGACTTGTAGACCTTGTGCTTTTTTGGGGGGCCCACAAATGGTGCTCTACCATCTGAATCACGTCTCTAGTCCAGCTTTTTTCTTTTTTTGCTGGTTAACTGGAGATAAGAGTCTCCTGGACTTGGCTGCTTACGTTGGCTTCAAACTTGATTCTTAGACCTCAGTTTCCTAAGCAGCTAGGATTATAGACTTGAGACACCATTGGTTTCTTACAAGAAGCTCAGCCTTTTCCTTCTTGTATTTCCGCTCACACATGCACCATCAGTAGCGCTGAGAGGTCGTGTTATTATTCCTTGAGGAAAAGGTGAGGGGCCTTGGGAATGGGCCTTGCCAGCCCTGAGATGGGCTGGGAAGCTGGCTCAGTGGTAGAGTGCTTGTCTCACATGCATGAGGCCCTGGGTTCGATTCCTCAGCACCACATAAACAGAAAGAGCCGGAGTGGTGCTGTGGATCAAATGGTAGAGCGCTAGCCTTGAGCTGAAGAGTTGAAGGACAGTGCCCAGACCCCGAGTTCAAGTCCCACAACTGACATTAAAAAAGAAAGCAAGAAGGAAAGATCTAGGCCCAGCAAGCGCTGCACAAAGTCAGCAAGAAGTAAACCAATGGAGAAGTTTCTTTCTGAGACTCAAGATAATAGAATCATTCAAATTGCTTTTGAGTCCTAGTTTTCCAGTAACACATAACATATGTTGCTTTCTTGGAAATTAGCTTATAATTGCTTTTCTTGCTTTTTTTGGTTGGTTTTTGTTTGGTTCTAGTGAAATCACTGGACAGTGGATCAAAGCCCAAACATGAAGACTGTTTTCAGGAATTTCTTTCTTCTTAGGCATTTGTTGTGCTTCTTTGGGTACCGGGCTCCGTGTGTGAAAATGAGATAGAGCTGTTCTTGCCCAGGTCCATTTTAGACCATTTGTATTTCACTAGCTGGAAGAAGAAAAGTGAACTGGTGCCATTGTACTGGCTTCCTTTCTTCCTGCAAACATGTACCACAGCAATGCTACCAGATCCTGAAAAGTGTTCTGACAAATGCACGGACCATGTTCACATTTGGTGTTGAAATATGTAATCCTCACAAGGTCTTCTGATACCAGCCCAGTAAGTTACACGAGAGCCCTTCAACCACAGAAAAGGAGGCAGCGTATGAGAGGCTACAGTAAGAGGTTTTGTTCATGTCAGTAAGAAAGATGGTGGTCTGGGTTAGAGGCTCATACCTGTACCTAGCTAACTCAGGAAGCTGAGAGCTGAGGATCACAGTTCAAAGCCAGCCTGGGCAAGATAAATCCAAGAGATTTTTTTTTTTTTGCCAGTCCTGGGGCTTGAACTCAGGACCTGGGCACTGCCCTGAGCTTCCTTCTTTTGCTCAAGGCTAGTGCTCTGCCTCTTGAGCCGCCACAGTACCCTTTCAGCCTTTTCTGTATGTGGCACTGAGGAATCAAACCTGGGGCTTCATGCATGCTAGGCAAGCACTCTACCACTAAGCCCCATTCCCAGCTCGCAAGAGATTCTTTCTCAGCAGAAGTATGACCAAGTGGTAACGCTCCAGCCTTGAATGAAAGTTAGGAGCCAGCACTCAGGCCTCAAGCTCAAGCCCCAGTATACTTACTATCTCTCTCTCTGTCTGTCTCTGTGTCTCTGTCTCTCTCTCACACACACATACACACACAGGCACACACATAAATTGGCATTAAGTCTAACTAGTCATGCTTTAATTTAGGATTTTTTTTAAGCGAGTATTGCCTTCAGAAATAGCTCAAGTGATTTAGGAGGTTTTGAGAGGAAAATTTTACACTTCAGCAGTTTGGGGAGCCTTAATACTACTTACTGATGAAAAATGCGCTCTGGCTCAGAGCTCAGGCTGTATAGGCAATGCTTAATGATGATTAAATGCTTAAGTAGATTTTCCGAGGACAACAGAATAGTAATTATTGTTTCCTGGTTATCAAAAGCACCCTGAAGTCTTCATCTTTTTTTCCTCCATTAATAAGGGAACGAACGGTGGGCCCACAAACCGGCTTCCTTGGCCTGCCTGTCCCCGCTGCTGTGGACTGGCAGGAAGAGGGCTGTACTGCCAGGCCTGCTTGGAGCTGACTGTGGACCGTTAACTTCTTCCAGCAGGCGGTCGGCAAATGACCTCT
The DNA here is from genome assembly GCF_000151885.1 of Dipodomys ordii. Lineage (NCBI taxonomy): Eukaryota > Metazoa > Chordata > Mammalia > Rodentia > Heteromyidae > Dipodomys > Dipodomys ordii. The sequence goes on along the minus strand of NW_012267314.1, from coordinate 5,902,998 downwards.
TCCACCTGCTGCTGTCCACATTTGGAATTCAGTTGCATCGTGGATGTCAGGCCCTGCTAGGTTGGCTTTAGAATCAGTCTCAAGGAGAAAGGCAGTGGCATTGTACATCCCTGCTCTGCCAGCCTCTCTTTGCATGGAGATTTCACTGTGTCCAAGTTTATATGATGTCTTTTGGACAGTAGGTTATGAGCTCTGGAAATTAAAAAAAAAAAAAATAGAAACAAAATTTCCCTAGCCACAGCAAGGTGACTCCAGAGACAACAGTGCCATCTACTGTGCAGTTAGGGAAATGCAAGTGATGTGACCAAGGCCAGACCTGATACAATTTACTCAAAATATGTATGGGAAATTGAGGAAAGTAAATAAAAAGGGTAAATTTTAGAGCAGAAATAGGAATAAAAATAGTGAATTTTAGGGCAGAAAATATGATTGAACTTTGTGAGAGTTATGTAGTAATAACGATTCAACTTTTTTTCTGAAGTGAAAGTTAAGAAGCATTTTTATGGCATTTAACACGGCCATTTGGCAAGAATTGAAAACTAGAAACAGGCCTTTGAAGTTTCCCAGGCTAGCATTGAGATGACTTTATGCAAAATCTATGCAGAAGAGCATAATGACTCGCACATTCATAAGACCAGGCAGGGACTGCGGGCTGCCTGGGTGTGGTCTCTTTTGGTACCACGCAGCTCTGGTGCCAGGACCCACTTCCTTAACTTCTGGGGACAGTAATTTCTAGCAAAATTAAGTGATAGGAAGTAGGGAAACTTCCTTACAACTTGACCAGAGTTGTTATTTGAAGTCATCAAAGGACTAAAGAAATCTCTCTATAGACTATTTTCCCATGAAAATGTTCCTTTCAAAACAAAAGTATTAAGTTTATACGTATTTCTAATTGATTACAGAACTAGTTTGATCCAGAGCCAGGGGTATTTGTTGTAGTTGGTCCTTAGCAATTATGTTCTTTCTAGTCCTTAGATTAAGTAAAACAATATGGAGATTCCTATACATTAGGTGGTCATTTACTGATAGGACATGGCCAAGTTGAAATGAGGTAGATTGATGCATACTTATTATGACTTAGTTCAAAAGTGACAAGGCAAGGTTTTTTTTGTTTTGTTTTTTTGTTTTTTTAAATTTAAGAATCCTAAGCTGGACAGGATAACTCAAACCTGATGCCTTAGCTACTTGGGAGGAAGCTATTGGGAGATCACAGTTTGAAGCCAGCCTGAGCATAAAAGTTCCAGAGACTCCATCTCAACCAGTGGCTGGTCACTGTAGTGCAGGACTGATATCTCAGCCGCTGGGGAAGCATAATGGCTGAGCAATGTGAACCATGCCTGCAATCCATAACAACAACGGGGGTGGGGGGTGGGGGGGGGAAAGGGTGGGGAGGAGCACCAGTTGAAGGATCCAAACCCCACCTCAAAGGAACCAATGCAGAAAGGGGTTAGAGGTGTGGCTCAAGTGGTAGAAGGCCTGCCTAGCAAAAGTGAGACCCTGAGCTAACCCTCGGTACTGCCCCCTACAGAAGAATCCTCGTGTAGCTTGACATCATTTCTCTTTGAAGGATTTCCTGCCTTGATCTGCAGCCAGCTCGCCGCCTCCTTTCTTTCTGCTGCCTTTTTGTTTTACCCACAATTCCCCTGTGGGCCTGAGTATGCCTTTCCAGTCTCCGTCTTCCCATTCTATTTCTCCTCCTCCTCCTCCAACTTCCTTACCCACTTCGTTAGCTGGTCTTTCGACCCCTAGATAAACCACAGAGGTCAAATCCTGAGTCTCTTTCTCCCTGACCTCTTGTTTGCAAAGGTCTCCATCCACGGTAGGCAGCATGCATGTCATGGCGGCAGAGCTCAGCCGATGGTAACTGGGAGGCGGATGGGAAATGCTCTTGCCCACAGGCACCCTCTCCTTCCCCATTTATTCCAGCCAGCTCCCCACCCCAGTGAATGGTGTCACAGTCGAAGCAGCTCTTCATGCCCTGTCTCAGGACATGCTGGACAGTTGCAGAAGAGACCTGCTAGAACGTGTGTGTTTAGGCCTTCCATTTTTTGCATTATTCATGTAGATAAAGAAAGCAGAGTCAATCCTAGAATCGCATTTTGATGAGTAAATTCTCTTCTATTTTCTATGTGGACAGAGTGGAATTCAAGGCCTGCAAAGCCTCCTAGGCTTTGGACCCCACCAAATATAAAGGTCTAGTCTCTGCCCTTCCTTTTTGTGTCAGTTTCCCTTCTTTCTTCGCTTTTTTTTGGCTTTCAGTTAGTTAGTAGCTGTCCACAGCTTCTCTAGAGGAATGCTAAACTGACTAATTTTAGTCTACATTCACTTTCCAGGTTCTCTTGGTTCACCGCATCCCAGTCACCACAAAGTGGCAGCCAGGGTGCAAAGTAGGGTGCTGGCTGGAATCTGGTGTCCAGACATGTGTCAGCTAACTCGGACCCATTTACGGTCACTTGAAACCGAGGGGCGCTTCCCTGACAAGGCAGGTGTCTGGCTTCCCTTGGAGCCGTGGAGAAGCTGGCAAGGTGCATATGGCATTGTTGGCACCCATCAACTTCAGCATCTCTGTCCTGGTGGCCTCTTGGCTTGGGCATCTGACCTCCGGTTGCCTGCATTCCAACCCACCTTTGCTCCTGATCCAGCTTTTCCATCCCAACCATGTGACCCTCTGGCTCCCCCAGTGGCCACGGTGGTTATTACATGCCTTCTCCTGGCCACTTAAGAGACAGTTCCCTGATTTGTCCTTTGTGATTGATAGTTTATAGAAATGGAAGCTACTTCGGTGGTCATCGACTGTTGTTTATTCTCTTCGTTTAATACAGATGCGACTCGAGAGTGAGTCCTTTATAAATGTTGACAAAGGACACCCAAGTCTTGGAATAAAGGTTCTGTAATAATTCCTTGGCCTTTATTAAGTGTATTTGGTGCTGGATTAGACTATTTAGAACTTTCAGCCCCACACACAAAAGAAAAGTTCCCCTGGCTCATCTAATTTCTCTCTCTTTTCTAGGCATCCTCTCCATAAGTCCATCTCAGAAGACGGCTCTGTAGGTCAGTACCACTGTGCTTACTTACCTGTGTGTGATCACGTTCTCTCTACATATTTTATAGGAAATGTATACATAAAAGTACAGAAATCACCAAGAACCCTTTACCGAGAAATAACATTGTTAAGCTTTTGATGTACGTATTTTTCTTCCCTTTCACGATTGCATAGTATTTTTTAAACAAATACTGTTTAATAATTTTAAAAAATTGAATGTATTATATTATGATTTCCTTCCCCTAGGGCTGAATATTCTTTACAGTAAAAGGTTTAGGTTTCTCCTCGACTGGATATACCATCTTTGAATTAACCAGTGTCTTCTTTGCACTTAAGTTGTTTCTTTATTTTTCCTCAATATCAAACAAATGAGACTACCATCAAAATCCAGAGTCTCTCTTCCTGATCATGACCTTTGGGTATAGCCTATAATTTGGAATTTTTAGGTCAGGGAGTTTGCATTTAAGGCAGCATATATTTGATATATCCTTGATTATAAAAATGAGCTTATGATACAGTAAAGGTCAGATGGATATGTGTGTAGGTGCTCAAAGCAGGCAGCCGTGATTGGAACCCTGACTCTCCCAACTGAGTCAGCAGGGCCTTGTGCAAGCCATTGGCTTCTCCATGCTCTGGTTTCCTACTCTCCTAAGTGAGAATGATAATAGGTTATTTAAGTACCTTTTGTGGAGTTGTAGTACCTCCCTGTAATCCCAGCATTCAGAAGGATTGAGTTCAGGGCTAATCTGGGCTACCTATTAAGACCTGTGCTCCCCAACCCCAGTATTCCTACCCCAAAAAAGTAATCTAAGTGAGATCTTCCATTAAATATCAAAGTGCTGGGATATGGTAAATGCAGAGTACATGTTAGTTGTGATCGTTATTTTGGAAGCATGAAAATGGGTAAAGGAGAGAAACAAACAAATAACTGGACTGTCTTCCCAAACTACCTAAGGGAAAAGTCAGGCTTGAACCCTTGGTGGCCGACATCTGCTTCAGTGTGTAGCCACAGGCCAGTACACGGTGAGACCACTTCCAGAAGGAAGAGTATAGGCAGTCTCGGGCAGGGGGTCTCCTCCCTGGCTCTCAAGATCATCAGCTCTGAGTCACAGGCCCCCCTGTTTTGACAGATGACACCTCGCTCCCCTGCAGGCCCCAGGGACAGGGCTCCCACATGTCTGCCCCATCCCCGTTGCTTGGCACCAGTGGTCTAGACTGTGGAAACGCCACCACTGTGCCAGAATCCGTTTACCAAGGCCACAGAGCAAGCAGACAGCCACCAAATGGTGACAGATCTGCCACATCAGCACAATGGCAGCTGCCACTGCTGCCACTGCTTTTATCCTGGGAGAACAAGGATTGCTCTCCACTTTCTGTTTGCTTTGGAGAAAGTAGTACATATTATTGATGATCAGGACACTACTGTATACCAAGAATCTTACCCAAGGCAAGGAGTTTGCTTTCCACTTGCAAGTCACCCAGCACAGCCAGGGGAGGGTGGGAGGAGAGGGAAAGTGAGCTGAGTGATGTCGCAGGCTATGGTGTTCCTGGCGGTGCGTCCCGGGGAGTCTGTGGGGAGATCACCAGGTGTGGCTAGCTAGAATGCCAATGAAATAGGAATCATGCCCACAGTATGCCACCGTTAGACCTCTCCTCCCCAAACCAGCTCTTGAGCAGTAAGCACAGGGCAAGACAACCATTCTGTTGTCTTCATTAAATCTGGCAAAATAGAAACAAACCACCGTCTCAACCAGGAGAATGACAACAAAACAAAGGGAACTTCTCAAAGAATCTGATCTGTGGCAGAATGGAAATAATTGTGGCTAAGACAAAAGGGAGAAGTTAGACCACAAGGCCAGGCAGAATGAGGCACCCTGGCTAAACAAACATCAAAGAGAAGCTAAAAACACCCGCCCTGCCGACTCTTCTTTATTTCTCTTCTGAGCATGACCGTGCCAATTTTGACTACTAGCTAATGTGTATTCCTTTTAATGGGCCTTCTTCAGCCTTTCCCAAACTAAAAATAGAAAGAAAAGAAAACTGTCTTTTTATGAAATTGAAGTATTCTTTCAAGCTTTGCAGTGATTAAAAAAAAATAGAGGCCACTTTTGTTATCAATGAATTTATGGCTTTTTTTTTTAATTTAAAGGAAAAGCAGATTGGAAGAAGAAAAATAAGTATTTCTGGCAGAACTTCCGAAAGAACCAAAAAGGAATAATGAGACAGACTTCAAAAGGTACTGTGACAGTGCAGCCTGACAGTGCTCATCTGAGCTCTGTAGTACTGAGCAGGCTCATCTGTGAGCATGCCCGGCGTTGCTGACATCCATCGCCAAGACTTTATTCCAGTAATTTGTTTAAACAAAAAACAAAATGGCAAGTTAGCACTTCTTTCTTCTCATAGATCTGACAGCAGAGGCCAAGGTTTTAGTAATTCCCAGACACATCAACTGCAAAAACATCTTCACTCTTATTTTTATTTTTTGTGGGGGAGCTACTGGGGCTTGAACTCAGTTCTTTGCACCCTTGCTTTTCTCTTCCACTCTAGACTAGCACTCTCTCACTTGAGTTACACCTCTGGCTCTGGCTTTTGGCTGGTTAATAGGAGATAAGAGTCTCAGATTTGCTGAGGTTGGCTTCAAACCAGTATCCTCAGATCTCAGCCCCTTGAGTAGCTAGGATTACAGGTGTGAGCCACCAGTGGCTGGCCAGCTTTACTCTTCCAAGTCACCATGGTCCAGCCTCAAAGTCTTGGCATTCCTTAATTCACCTGCCCATACCCTCACTTGGAGCCTTCATGTTCTTCTGAACTTTTGATGGTGTTTTAGGGGGCATGGACAGCGCAGCCCAGGCTGCTCTGTGAAGGAATTCTGCCCTTCTCTGGGCTGTGTCTTTGGTTACTGTTCAGATCGGAAGTAACTAAGTCACCCTTGGAGCCTGGTTACATAATTTATGTTTCCTCCATATTCACAGAGGAAACCAGCACAAATCCACGTCCACATTCCAGGCATGCTGAGTAAGGTTATCAATAAATGAAAATACTTTATGGCTCACCCACAACATTGCTTGTTTTCCTGCTCAGAATCCCTCCCTAATCCCCACCCCCAACAATGGTGAAAGTGGGCATGGACATCAGACATCTCAACATTCCCCCACTGCTCTCCCCCCCCCCCCCCCCCCCCCCCGCTGGCTATATACCTGTGTTCCCAGGAAACACCCAAACATGCTTACTTTCCTTAGTTCCCATTCCAAGGAGCTGCTCTGAAACACTCCCAGTTTTTCCAGTTGTACAGAACCTGGATCATGTATGGTTCACAATAAACCTTAGATTCTAATGAAGTCAGAGGGTTGTGGAGAGCGAGGGAGGGAGGGAGGGAAGGAAGGAAGGGAAGAGCAGAAATCTGTGGGTCGGTGGAACCGCAGTTGTTTTTATTTATGAAGGTTTAGAAGGAACCTGGTAGGACTTGTTTTCCTCCGTGCAACCTTCTGTCCCGGAAGCTGACTTTGCCAACACTACTTCCTGTATTTATTTATTTAAATTGCTATTATAAAGGTGATCTACGAAGGGATTACAGTTAGATAAGTCAAGTCATGAGGACATTTCATTTTGGATCATGTCACCCCTTCCTTTGCCTCAACCCTACTTCTGGATTGAAATATCTGGGCTGTCTTTCTCCCAATAAGCTCATCTCCTCGCAACCCTGTGATTTGACATTTCGCGTCCAGCCTGTGAGGGACACCTGCCAGCCAGCTCGGTGGTCATGCAGAGCTGTTCCTGGCCTCAGAGTTAGTTCTGTGACCTGCCGCCTCCCATCCCAGCGAGCTTCTCTCCCATTCTGCAAATACGTCCTCATTCCTATTCCGACTGGATGATACAGAGAACTCTCAGCCAGAGGAGCCTCTGAATGCCTGTCGGTGTCGTTGGGTGTTTAAAGGAGGTCTGTGCACTGCCCGATCTAAGGAACGCCCTGTCAACCTCCTGCCTAGGTGCTCCATCTTAGAAGTTCTGGATATTTGGAAGTACTTTCTCTTTTCCATTTTTTTTTTCCAAATGGATGTGCTCATGGGTGTGTTCCTGCTTCCTCTCACTCCATCCATGACATCCAGGGGAGACAGTACCCAGGGGACATGTCTGTCCCTCAGCCCAGGAGGATGGGTGTCTGGGGCCTGCTGTCTGCTGCCTCTCTCATGTTCATTTCCACTGTTCTGTGTCCCGGCTCTCCAGGAGAAGACGTGGGTTATGTTGCGAGTGAGATTACCATGAGCGATGAGGAGCGGATTCAGCTGATGATGATGGTCAAGGAGAAGATGATCACCATTGAGGAGGCCCTCGCCAGGGTAAGCGTGCAGGCATCTGGCTTTCCTAAGCCAGCATATGGCTTCCTTGCCTTTAGCGGTGTTTGGGATGGACTGGTTCAAGTGGTAGAGTGCCTGCCTAGCAAGCACAAGGCTCTGGGCTTAAACTCAGAGTGCCTCTAAAAATGAGGACCTTAGAGGGTATAGGAATATCATTTCTGAAGGTTTTTGTGTTGTTGTTGGCTTTTTTGGGGGGGGACATGCTACGATCTCTTTATCACTGAACTCCATACATATCCCAGCCTCTAAAGTAATTTTATGCAGGGGGGTAGATAGTGTGCTTGGTCCTGGGGTTTGAACTCAGGGCCTGGGCACTGGCCCTGAGCTTTTTTTGCTCAAGGCTAGTTGCTCAACCAAGTTGAGCCACAGCTCCACTTCTGATTTTTTGGTAGTTAATTGGAGATGAGTCTCTCAAGAGTGACTACTATTTCCATTTCAGTCTTCCAATTCTATTCTTGTTGCAGCTCAAGGAGTATGAGGCCCAGCATCGGCAGTCGGCTGCCCTGGACCCCACCGACTGGCCTGATGGTTCCTACCCAACACTCGATGGTTCCTCCACATGCAATGTGAGTTTGCTGCTTCTGAACACCTTCGCTGGTCGGGGCAGCCTGCGGCGTCATTTCTTGCGTCCTCCCAGCAAGAGGCATCTCTTCCTATAGGTTCCTTTACCTTCCTGGGGTCCACCTCTATCCTAATTATGCTGTTCAGTCTGAACATTTTGTCCTTTATTGCAATGAAGTCTACAAAAGAAAACAAAAATCCATTACCATTTTAGCCATCTTACAGTGTTTCATTAAGTTTCATGGAAGACATAGGCATTGCTGTAAAGATTATGTATTTGCAAGCAGCTACCATAATCCACTTCTAGAAGTTTTCCAGAATGGTGCACAGAAATTCTGTGTCCACTAACAGATGGCTCCCTTTGTTTCCTTCCACCAACCCCAGCAACCACAGTTGTACTTGCTGGCTCCGTGAATCGCCATGAATCTCTCAGTTCCTTACACAAGTAGATTCAGCACTTGGCCCTCTGTGTCTGGTTTGTTCCAGCCTGCATGTTTTCATGATTCATACATGTGACACTATGTATCGGAACTTGTATTTATGTTTGTGGGTATGTGTGTATGTTCGTGCACATGCACATGCACGCATGTGTATGCAGTGGTACTGGGGAACTCAGGGATTCTTGCCCATGTTTGGCTGTTTCACTCAAGGCTGCTGCTCCACCATTTGAGCCACAGCTCCACTTCAGGCTTTTTGTTGGTTTAATTGGAAATCAGAGTCTTGTGTGCTTGAGCTGGCTTCAAACCAAGATCCTCAGACATTTGCCTCCTGAAGAGATAGGATTCAAGCTATGAGCCATCAGTACCCAAGAGAACTTTATTTGCAAGGACAGACACTATTTCATTGTATGGATACACTACATTTTATTTGTTCATCTGTTGGTGGACACTGGGTTACTTCTACCTGTTAGCTACTGGAAACAATTCTTCTGCGAACATTGGTCTATGGAGTTATGCATGGAGTTTTATTATTGTTGAGTTCTTTATATCCTTTATATACTGATACTACATGGACAACTTGTAAATATTTTCTGCCATTCTGTGGGTTGTTTGCACTTTTACCCTCTTTATATCTTTGACACAGAAAAGGTTTTAATTTTGAGATCTACCTTAACTATTTTTTCTTTCTTTCTTTGTTGCCTGTGTTTCTGCTATCTAAGAAATTATTGCTAAGACTAGTATGATGGCTATGCCAGTTTATGTTTTCTACTGATAGTTTTATAGATTTTAGCTCCTAAATTTAGGTTTTTGGCTTGAGTTAATGTGTATATATTATGTAATACCTGGACCCAACCTCACTCATCTACTTACTGATAACCTGTTCTATCTCCAATTAACCACCAAAAAGCTGGAAGTGGGGCTGTGGCTCAAGTGGTAGAGCACTAGCCTTGAGCAAAACAGCTCAGAGATGGCACCCATGTGCTGAGTTCAAGCCCCAGGACCAACACACACACACAAACACACATACACACACACACAGTTCTCTAAATGACTTGCTAACCACTAGACAACAAATGATTGTGGAAAATATTGCCCTAAATGCACAGGTCAGGAGAATCTTTGTTGGTTCATCAGAGTGATTGCTTTCTTTTCTTGCAGAGAAATTTCAGGTCCTCTAGTGGGTCACAGGTGTAGGTGTCTGACCTCTTTAGTTTCATATGAACACGGAAGCTCATGAGAGCTCACTCCCGGCTAGGCTAGCCCGCGAGTCTTCTGACACTGGATGAGAGGCAAAGCGGGTCCCACCGTGTCCCAGTTTCCTTGTAGAATTCTGAACACGAGATCCACATGTGAAAAGAATTTCAAGATGTCTCACCAAAAAGGAGATTCTCACAAGGTGGAAGTTTTAGCAAGAATTTATTTTACTATAACAAGATAAAACAGGGAAAAATGGAAACAGGGAGAAGTAGCCCCAGCTCCCCATGTAGGTAGACTTTCAATTTCATTTTTTTTTCTTTAAAGATTGTTTTAAGCTACTTGGGGTCCCTTCAGGTTCCAGATAAATTTTAAACTTGGTTTTTCTATTTCTGCAAAAAAGAATCTGTGAGATTTCAATAGAAATCGCATCAAATATAGAGATAGATGTGGGTAGCATTGTCACCTGAATTTTGCAAAATTTGATTGTCTGCGAGTCTGTATTTGTCTTAAAATTTTTTTTTCTTGCAATGTTTTTAGCTTTCAGTGTTTAAGCTTTGCCTTCTTAAATTCCTTTTGATGTGATGATAAATGGAATTGTTTTTTAGTGTCTTTTTTAGATTGCTCATTGGTAGTATATGATGTGATTGTTTCCGTGGTATTGGCTTTGCATCAGTAACTGCTGAACTTATTGACATTGTGTCCATGTGCATTCACATGTATAATCTGAGCATTTTCTGCACATAAGATCATGTCATCTGCAGAAACAGATCACTTGACTTCCTTCCTCTTCAGTTAGGATGCCTTTTATTATTTATATTGTTTTGTTTTTCCAAGCCGATCCTAAAGCTTGAACTCAGGGCCTGGACACTGTCCCTGAGCTTTTTTGCTCAAGGCTTGTGATCTCAAGGCTTGAGCCAGCCACAGTGCCACTTCTGGCTTTTTCTGTTTATAGAGGTACTGAGGAATTGAACCCAGCGCTTCATGTATGCTAGGCAAGCACTCTTACCACTAAGCCACATTCCCAGCCCAGCATACCACTTCCATAAGATAAATTCCAAGCTCCTTGGCACACTCAAGGCCCTAAGTGTTCTGGCTTCAATCATTTTCCTCTGATCTCATCTTCCATCTCCACACCCAGTACTTCAATTCCAACCCCATTGCATCCTACATGCATTACCATACAAACCTTATGCTTTCAGACTTCTGACCTTTCACTCATGCAATTTTCTTTTCTCCGGAATGTGTCTTCCAAGTTTTTCCTGGTGGAAATCTATACATCCTTCAAGGTGACATCCTTTGTAAAACTTTCTGCTTCCTTGATAAAACTTGCCTTAACCTCCTAAAGTTATTGCCTCCTATAGTTATTGCTTTCTCTTCTGTGTTTTCGTGGAGCCAGATTTACAAACCAACTTCTAACCCTCTCCTTGGAGGTCACCAGCCTCCTTGGAAATAGGAGGATTTTTGAGCAACTGTATTGTATTCTTTGTCTCTCCAATGAGCAGCTAGCCCAGTCTCCAGCTTGAATTGAAATGTTTTTTAAACAAAGTTGTGTTTGATCGCACATCTTTCCTAGCTTCTCTAAGAACATGGTTTATGTCTTAAAGTTACAGATTGAATCTTAACCTCCCTTTGTACTAAGCAAGAAATGGCAGCCCATCGGAAGGACATACAAGCTTCCCATTGCCTTCTGGTCCCTCATTTCCTGAAACAAGGACCCCACTTCCATTGCAGCTAAAAGGTTATGGATTTGAAAGCCTTGCCTGGTCCTGGTTTGCTTTAGTGTAAAAGAGACTGAGACATTACCATTTATAATAATAAATGTGTCATAGGCTAGCTAGCCCTGTGTCCTGGGACCATGAGGTAATCGAAAGAACCATGTTCACGCTTTTCAATGTGCCCTTGGCATTTCTTACCCCAAATCCTGAAGTCTTAACATAATATAAACGTAAATCATGAGCCTAAAGAATCGTGGAGAATGAATACAATAAATCAGGACAGATGTAATTCAAACCCAACTGGGGTGAGAAAACAAAGATCCATTTGTTCATAGTGGGTCCTTTAGTATCAGCCCCACTATGCACTGCCCTGATAATAGCATCGGGGTCAAGGAGAGGTTAATTCTCTGTCCATTCAAAGAAAGAAACAGGACTATATAGGAAAGCTTCACACACTTCGATGGAAGAAGACAGGCTTGTCAGGCTTAGGGAAAAAGTGAATGCTCACTCAGCATTATGGGTTTGTTGGATTGCCTTCAGCAGGTCTAGGCCATCACATAGCTATCAACTGTCAGCATGATGTGAGTTTTCCTTCAGGGTTGTGAGCTTTATTCATGGGATTTCTGTGTGTGTTCATGTTTATGTAGCCCTAGCTTTATAGGCAGCATCGTGTTAGTTGTTCATGTTACAAAAGTGAAGGAGAAAGGCCCTTCCTTGATGGAGCAGGCACACTGATCTGTGCAGAGGCCATACTTACACCCATGTGTGCACACAGAGATTTGAGATGCTGTGTATGCATTTGCATGATTAACTTCTTACCAATTGGTCTTTCTATAGACAGTTGGGAAATAAATTCATGCTCCTTCTACTTGAGCCGCCATCTTCCAGAAACTCTAAAGGGTGACACCACTTTGTGCTCAGGGTCACAGACGACGATGGCTAAAACGAATGAAGAAAGTTTTTTGAAGAATCATTTCCTGTGTGGTTTTGCTAGTTGAGTCTGCAGACACCTCCGCTCACGCAGTCATGATACTCAGACCTGCCCCCAGCCACTGCTACCCCAGAATTTGCTGGAACTCAATCATAAACCTAACATATATGACTCTCTAGCTGCTCCTTCCCTGACTTTAACCCTCCCTCTGTTTTGTGTGTGTGTGTGTGTGTGTGTGTGTGTGTGTGTGTGTGTGTTAAACTCCGCTTGAAACTCCATCGAAAACATCTCTTTTTTTTAGTCTGGATTTACCCCATCACAGAAGTGTTAATTCCAGATAATTCCTGCTATGCCATAATTTAACTGCCATGAGTTGGGAAGTTTTTAGCTTTCTATTGATTCCTTTCTATACTGAAATGGAAATAGCCACTGGTGGGGAATGTCCAGGCCATGAACATTTCAGGGATCATAAGGCCTTTGTCAGACCTCAATGCCTATATTGATGCGGTCATGCCTTAGGATTTCATTTGCATTGATTTCCAAGGCTCCCCCCACCCCCATAACTCCCATTAGATAATTGCGTGTTGCCTGACTATAAATCCATATGCACATTCCTAGTTTCCAAGTGTGCAAAGTACTAAAGATAGCTACCGGGGGAAGTGAAAAATAGCTTGCTCTTTGCCAAAGGCGCATCTGTTCTGCGTGGCTTTTCATTAATAACGAACTTCTGTTAAGAGTGTTAGGAGTTTTCTAAAGGAATTTTGGTTGATAATCTAACTTTATTCCATGCAAAGTTTCTATGCATGCTCTTCTTTTAACTTACTTTCAGTAAGTTGTTTTTTAACCTTCAGTCTTAATGATTGGTTTTATGTTTTTCCAAAATTGATGGGTAAGAGTTGGTGAACTGTGTGTATTTAGGACTTGAATATTAATGACAGTGCTCACACTGGAAGAGTTTTCCCCCAAAAAATATTCAGCTGTAAGTATTTGATTATGATGTGATTTAACTTATTTAAAATAGGCTTAATGTACCTAATTGTTCAGAAAAATTAAAGCAATAGCGAGACGACAAGAAGAAGAGCCACTGAAGTTTGTTGAAAACCTGTATCTAGATGTCACTTGAGCCTTATGGTCTAGATACAGATAATGAAGGCCTTATGATTCCTGATTAGACTAAAAAAAGAGAGAATGTTTTCGATAGGGTTTCAAGCTGAGTTTCCATAAAAATGGAGGTTACAGAAAATGCTGGCCTTGTGTTCCTGTGAAGCAATGGCTATGAAATCCGTTTGTGAAGTGTTTTATAAAGTAAGTCATCCTTAAGCCTGGTACAGTGACATGCACCTGTCTTCCTAGCACTTGAGAAGCAGAGGAAGGAAAATCTGCAATTTTACATCTTACTAACTTGTGTTAGTAAGTTCTAGTAAGCTACGTACATGATGAGAGACCTGGTCTCAGAAAAAAATCAGAAGCCATTCTTCCTTTTAGAAGTGAACCTGTCTACACATGAAGAGATTTGGCGTTTGGAAAGAACCTGTATAGAGAACATTCTAGTGTTATAGCTGTGATGTTACAATAATACCTTATATCAGTGTGTGTGCATCTTTTCCTAGTCTTTGATCTCAACTATAAATATTGCTCCTAACCTAGTTTAAGGTACAAGGGACCATATGGTTGGGCTATGCCTGGAACCTTGGGCCACAGAAAGATAGAATAGTATGTGGTCACTTCATTCACTTAAAAAACAAACAAAAACACTGCTATTTTAAGTGTTTCCATAATGAAGGACCTTCAAAGTCCTGACTAAAATATCCCTTTTTAAAAGATGTTTTGGTGGCATTTGTTTAACCTTTAGGAACTTTTCTAAAATTATAGCCATAAATTGTCTCTATTTAGGAGACAGGTTTTACTTAGGGTTTTCTTTTTCTGTTTGCTTGAGTTTTTGTGGTACCAGTGATGGAAATTGTGCCTTATGCTTTGCACCCTCCCTCCTTTCCTTCCTTCCTTCCTTCCTTCCTTCCTTCCTTCCTTCCTTCCTTCCTTCCTTCCTTCCTTCTTTGTTATTTCTTTTTTTCTTTACTCCCTTCCTTTCTTCTTTCTCCCTTTCCCTTCCTTTCCTTCCTTCCCTCCTTTCCCTTCCCTTCATCTGAGACTTGAGGATCTTGCTTTGAAGCCAGCCTAGCAGGCGTATGTGTAACTCTTCTCCAATTAACCAGCAAAAAACTGGAAGAGTATGTTGGGCTCAAGTGGTAGAGCACAAGCCTTGAGTGAAAAAGCCTTAAGCAGAAAAGGCCTCAGTTCAAGCCACAGTACTGA
>NW_012267314.1:5794264-5888158 GCF_000151885.1 Dipodomys ordii | reverse complement strand
CTGAATGAGATCCTGACAAAGGACCCAAAGCTCAGCCAACATACTCTTCCAGTTTTTTGCTGGTTAATTGGAGAAGAGTTACACATACGCCTGCTAGGCTGGCTTCAAAGCAAGATCCTCAAGTCTCAGTCTCCTAAGTATCTAGGATTATAAACATGAACCATGCCACCAACTGAATGGCCTAATTTCTGTTATGGCAAAAGAGAAGGCTAAGGATGAAACCATCTTATACTGTCTGTGTTGGGAGGATAGTACATCTCATAGGATGCCCTGAGTTGATTGTGTTTAAGGAACAAAGTGGCTTGTTCCTCCTATATGTTGATTACAGTGTTCTAGAGTTGTTTCTTTTGGGTTTAGCATGATTTTTTTCTCAAAATGTGATTCATTCTCCTCTCTCTCTCTCTCTCTCTCTCTCTCTCTCTCTCTCTCCCCCCCTCCCTCTCTCCCTCTCTCCCTCTCCCCTCTCCCCCCCCTTCCTCCCCCCTTTTTTCTCCCCCACCCCCCTCTGTCTTGTTATGTTGCCCTAGCTGGCAGCAAACTCCTTCTGGGCTCAAGTGATCTTTCTGTCTCAATATTCTGAGTAGCTAGAACTACAGGTGCACCCTACCATACACAACTTCAAATTAGGCTATTTTCCTTTAAAAGATAGATAGATAGATAGACAGACAGACAGATATTTCCTTCACTCAGAGGAGCTTTAGGGAATGTTTATGAGTTACAGAAGTTGTGTTTTTACATTCCAAGGGTATTCAAAGAAAATATAAACCAATATCATTGGGTTTAATCACTTTAAGAAATATAACCCAAAAGAAGACTTAAAAAAATGAAAGCATGTAATGCATTTGTAAAATCTCCCATCTATAAATATTCCATGATTTTTTAAAAAATGCATGATTTTCATATTTTGGCTGACTTGGATGACAATGAATATTTATTAGGTGCATAAATTATGGGAACATTGTCGTAAACCACAGTATTAGAGCTGACAGTCTAGGAATTATTTTCTCTTAAGAAAATGGTTGGCTTTGTTTCTGTTTTTCTTCTTCTTTGGTATTATTGTGTTTTATGATAAGAAAATTGCAAGTGTAAAAATGACTCGTACATCTGGATGGGTAAGCTTTTTTCTGTGGGTGGTTAACTCTTTTCCTTTATACTTTTTCTAGGGATTTTTGTTTTTTTCAGCACTCCTGTTTCAACCTAAAAAAGGTCTACTTGGCAAGATGCATTTTGATTTATGGCTGTAAAATGGTCCTATTTGATGAAGCTTTAGCAGTTGTATGCACTAGGCGTAAACATGGGGCAGTTGATGTGCCTTTCAGTTCTTTATTTTCCACACAAAAGACAGCTATATGTGTTTCACTTGCCATATATCCAGGAAGAGAAAGACAAAGGGAAACAACTCTACCAACAGTTGCCAATGTACATTTCCGCTGGTACATAGGTTAGGAATTCTTTGGGAGTCTGAGGATTGAACTCTAGCAAAACTAGGCAAAAGCTCTACCTTTGAGCTGTATCCTCTGCTTAGTAGGTCTTCATACAATGCTGTGTGTGCCACAAAAAGTAGCCTTTTTCTAAGTTGGTATAAATCAATGACTTTTTAAAAAATTGATTTTGGGTCTTTTAATACATAAGGTCCTCAGATAATTATACTGATGTTTCATTTTGCTTTGATTTTGTGCTGATTT
This sequence comes from Dipodomys ordii, assembly GCF_000151885.1. Classification (NCBI taxonomy): domain Eukaryota; kingdom Metazoa; phylum Chordata; class Mammalia; order Rodentia; family Heteromyidae; genus Dipodomys; species Dipodomys ordii. Next base: position 5,886,473 of record NW_012267314.1, on the reverse strand, counting down.
TCGTGGCTAATTGGCAATAAGAAGCTTATGAACTTTTCTGCCTGGGCTAGTTTTGAATCTTGATTCTCAGGTCTCAGCCTCCTGAGTAGTTAGGATTTTATAGACATTAGCTACTGGCACCCAGCTTATACTAATGTTTTATGCATAATGCCTATAAGCATCCATTTTATCTGCCTTTAAGGAAATATGCAGCAAGACATGTTACCTCATATTTTAATGATAACACTTAAACTAAAGTAGTAACATAGGGACATCCTAAAATTTTTGTCAGAGTAAAATGTTTATTAATGATCCCTTAGGTCTACAGTTTAGGGTGAGACTCAGAGGCAAAATCAATCCAGTGAAAAACATACATAGTGAGGTTTCTGAGAAATTAAGATTTTTGTTTCAAATACTCACTGGATATAAGCTGACTGACAGCCTTAGCTTAGATCCCTACTTCCTGTTGTTTTATTCTCCCCCCCACCCCCACCTGCTGCTGCCTCCTTCTTATTCCCAAGTGTCTCCCTGGAACAAGGCCCACATTTTGAGACATTTATTTGTTGCATCCCCTGAGAACCTCATGTTGAAATGCAATTGGGTAAAAAGGAGTCATGTTATTACCAGCCTGTGGAAACACACTGGCTCCAGTGTGAGCAGATGTGAGTTGGATCAGAACCCAAGATCCCACTGTCCTTGTTAGCTCTGACTGTGGCACATCACCCCTTTCCTGTTCTTCAGTTTCCTCATCTGGAAAATAGGCCAATCCTAATCAATACCAGAAGACTAGTACAAGGGTTCATGATCCAGAGCAGTAAACACAATGGATGTCAGCCTTTAGTACGCTATGTGAAGTTCTTCTGCCCTTCCCATTAGCAGTCATTCTTGAAATACCTGCGTTCTTCTAAAACCACTGTTTGTGTGTGCCGAGTTTACATGTTAGTATGTAGGCCAGCATGAGGAAACAAGCTTAATGTAGAAGTCTATGTGCATTCTGCTATGCTCTTTTCGAATACATAAGCCGCTTGCTTTGAGTTTCAGGCAGTTTTGTTGGCTAAGTCGGTAAAGAGAAGGGGATGGTGTGACTCCTATAAGCATGTTTGGTCATATGGGTTTAATTTGTACGTGATGAATAGTTACTTGGATGAGATTATCTATGTGAAGAGAAAAGGAACCTTGTTACTATGGAGGGCCGTTTGGGACATACAAAATCATCACTATGGGTCCACATAACTGACTGGAACGTATACAGGTCCGTCCCATCATGTAGCAAATGATGTTCCCTGCTCCCACTAAGGCCTTTCAGGCGGTCACAAAAGTGCCTGGCATGCTTTCCACTTGCTATGTGACAGACCCAGAAATAACCAGAAGGTTGCCAACTAACCAGGTACCTCTCGATTGCCACGGGCTTGTAACAGTTCCAGGGAGTTGAGTATCTCTGCAGACTCACCACACCAACAGCCACGGGATAAAAAATAAAACAGCGCCAAATATCCACGGACAACTCAATCTGAGGACAGATCTTCTGCAAAGAGTGTTAAAATGAAGATAGCTTTTGGCTAGAGTTTGGTCTGTTGTTGGATTTTGCCTGATTGGAAGTATGGACAGCTTTTAACGTACAGTAATGGTAGTTTCCTTTGTGCAAGCAGATAGCTGGCTACCAAGTAGGATATGCCAATTTCTTTTGTTTGCTGATTATACTTAAGTATGGATAGAGTCTCTCTTGGATTGGGATTGGCATTCTTGATTTGAATAGCAGTTTCTTGCTTCAGGAAGTAACCTCAGGAAACTTGAGGGTAAGGGGATTTCAGTCAATATTGTTGATTCTTCACAGGTCCTCTCTTTCTTAAGTCATTTACCCTAGGGCCACGTCTTCTTTATTGGGTCCTGAGGTACTCTCTTGGCTCCTGAATGAGATCCTGACAAAGGACCCAAAGCTCAGTCCTGGGAACTAGGTCTAAGCCCATTCAGTGAAGTCATAGGTGGCCCATAGCTTGTTTTAAACACAAATGGACTTTATCACTTCAGTTACCCATTATATCAAAACCCTAAAAACTACAGTCATTGGACAGTGACACTCATTTAAAAGCAATATTTTAACCCAGATACTTTGTATTTCTATAAAAGTATCCCTTTATTTTCTTCTCAGCCCATTTCTCTCCCCACCCCCTTTTTTTGACAGTCGTGGAGCTTGAACTCTGGGCCTGAGCTCTGTCCCTGAGCTCTTTAGCTCAAGGCGAGCACTCTACCACTTAAGCCACAGCACCACTTTCTGGTGGTTAATTGGAGATACCAGTCTCAAGGACTTTTCTGCCTGGGCTGGCTTTGAACCGAGATCCTCAGATCTCAGCCTCCTGAATAGCTAGGATTACAGGCCTGAGCTACCTGTGCCAGGTTCTCTTCCCCTTTGTACCTCACTACCACGCACTTTGATAATCCAGTGTTGATTGTACTGTTACTACCATATTGCAGGTAGCATTGCCTAAATCGTTTCTGAAAGGATGCCAATTGCTTCTTGCCCTGTGCATTTGACCCAGACTATAAATGAAAGAATGCCGTCATGAGCATTCTTTTATCCATTCATTGGCCGCTGTTTTGAGTACCTACTTTGTACTGGAAGTTTCTCTTTAAGAAGAGGAGATTAACCATTGGATAACATTGGAATATAGCTACTTCATTTGGTAGGTGTACACAAAATCCACTACATCCTCAAGAAGGGATGAAGAGGTGTTTCAGGGAAGGTGGCTGACCCTCAGTAAGAGTTCTTCAGGAAATAGAAGTGAGTGGCAGGCAAAGGAAGTGGCAAAGTATGAGGTCTGGGTGAAGAGTTAGATAAGTCTTAAAGCTTGCTCAGGTAATATGAGGCTTTTCTGGTTATTCATATTTTGATTTCCAGGACATACATTCTCTTCTTTATTCATTCTTATTTATAAATTGGTTCTCTAACCGGTTGTTACAGCTCTCTATTTTCTTATGTCTGTGTCTTTTCAACTTGGGTCACTCATATTTTTTATCTTGTTTTTGAGTTCTCATGTAAGTGAGTTAATATTATAATATTTTATAGAGTGAAGCATCTATTAGGAATGTCACCCTATTCTTACGGAGTGATGAAATCTAAAGATTGGTTCTTTTTTCTATCGTCCGCCCTTTTTCTTCACCTCCCCCTTCTTCCTTGCCACAGTTTTTTTGAATAGGAGCCATGCCCCTCCCCACCATGTTTGGATGTCTATGGCCACATTTTCTATTTGTGCTGAATGTTACCTTTTGACCTGCTGGCCATGCTATTTGACCGTAGATTTATTCCCTTCTTCCAAGATACGGCTGAGGGCTTTAGTTGGTGTTCCATTCATGTTTATTGTTGCTATAGACAAATGGAATGGTTGGGAAATGTTAGAATTTGGCTGTCATTGGGACTCCTGTACTTTTGTTCTGTCTCAGGAGAATATTAAATGTGCTGTTTTTGTACATCCTGGTTCATGACTAGAGTAACTGGTAAAGGCATAGACATTCTATCTTATTTCCACAATTCTAGTGAGTTCTAGGTGCTTAATTTCAATCATGATCTGCCTCAGTTTTGATTTTCCCATCTTTTACCCATTGCTTTCCTGGAGCCATTTATTTCCACTGCACCTAGGATAGATAAAGAAAACCTGAAGTTTGCTTTTTCTAGATTTAGGGTTATGTGAACGCATCCTTTGATTTTTGTTAGCCTTTTTTTTGTTGTTTGGTTTTGTTTTGTTTTTGCCAGATCTAAGGCTTGAACTCAGAGCTTTTTTGGCTCAAGGCTAGCACTGTACCCCAGCTACAGCTCTATTTCAGGCTTTTGTTGTTGTTGTTTACTTGGAAATAAAGAGTCTCACAGATTTTCATGGTCTGGCTGGCTTCAAATCTTCAGATCTCAGTCTCCTAAGTAGTTGGGATTCCACCTGTGAGCTACTAGCCTTCAAAGTTGTTTCTTATCTTGATTGTGCAGTTTTTAAGTTTGAACAATCAGACAACATGCCTTTTCTTGTTTGGCAGGATATTTCTGACAGTTTTTGTTTGTTTGTTTTCTTTTGAGATAATGGGGCTGATTCTCCTTTTGCCAGTTGTTAAAAGAAGGACTTTTGTGTTTTGTTTTTTTTTTTTGAGCAGCTGAGATTGTAACCTGATAGTTTATCAATTAAATGGCCTCAAGCAAACATACTATGCTCAAAGTAAAATTCTTTTCAAAAGTAGGGATTCTGCCACATGCTAATGGCTCATGCCTATAATTCTAGCTACTTAGGAAGATGAAATCTGAGAATATAAATTCAAAGCAATTTCTGGCAAGAAAGCCCATAAGACTATTATCTCCAGTTAACTACCAAAAAGGCAGAAGTGTAGCTCAAGTAATTGAGCCCTAGCGTAGGGAGGGCCCTGAGTTCAAATCCATGCTTAGAGTTCAAGTATTAGGACTGGTGCGTGCATGCGTGCATATGTGTGTGTGTGTGTGTGTGTGTGTGTGTGTGTTTGCGCGCGCACACATACACACACACACACACACAAAGAGTAGGGATTCTGACTAGATCTCTTCCATTTGGAACTTGAAGTCAGTTTGTTTGTTATTCATGCTGCAAACAGAAAGAGACTTGTGATACGGTTGTAGATCATGATTTCAGAATGACCTTGGGTTCCCTGCTTCCAGCTTTGACAGATGAAGGTTGTAGCTCATGACTTCAGACTGACCTTGGGGTCACTTGCTTCCAGCTTTGAGATGCCTGCTGACCTTGCCACACCATTTAGGGTTCGAGGAAGGCTGCTGGTGTCCATACTTCCCCCCATGGCTGTTTGGCTCCCTCCGTCCATTCATATTTCTTCGTCCCCATTTGCCTAGACAAAGTTGTTTGGCAATCCCATCCAAGAAGTCATCATGCCTGGTCCATGAGTCAGTGGGTCTGAGATGCCATAAAAGCAATGTGACTTTGCAACACCACCCAATCCCTGAGGAACCTCACCGCTTCATCAGCGCCAGAAACTCTAGCCTCCAACGCATGTGCAGTTGTCCTACTTGGCAGTGCTGCTCTGAGTCACCTCTTCCTTCTCCAGGCCATGGGGTTGTGTGAAGAGTTGAGTTGGGAATGTGGGGGCTTTGTGTTTTCTGCAACACTTCGCACGATAGGTTAGCACTGAACACACCACCCTTCTCCTACCAAAGGACCTGCAGATCTGTTGACCACTGCTGTGAAACTACTTATTATTGTAGCTTGGGGACCATAGCCTGTTCCATAGGGAAGCTAGTTCCCTAATCAATGGACAGAAAAATCGCCCAAAGATTGATGGGTTGACAGGCCTCTTTCCTCCACCAGCTACCCCCTCTCTACCCATTGGGAGCAGGAAAGGCATTTTCTCTGTTCCAAAGGAGCTTGTCAATGTGGAATGGGTGGGTGGGCTCCCTTGTATTCTGAGTGGCCCTAGATTTGGCAGTAGGACTCCTTAGAGTGTCTCTTTTCTCCTTCTTCCTTTTGGGAAAGGTAACATCATGTGGGGATGATTAAATGTTATTTTGTGTCCATGAGTTTTAAGAAGTAGACTAGTGTACCATGGAATAGAACATCCATTTGCTACTCCTTTGGCTTCACCTTCATTTATTAAATTTTCTTCAACAAATTAAGTGCTGACAAGGTTGTATCCTTGGGGGACAGTACTATTACCTCCAGTTCTCACAAAGTTTCTCCAAATGAAAGTCTCCTGTAATTATCTTCTTGTCTTCCTCCTCCTCCTCCTCCTCCTCCTCCTTGCGACAACTAGTTAATTTTGGAGCTGCCAGAGCGATTATTTCAGTGTTACACTGCACCTCTGGGAGAAGAATGGAATCTCATCTTTTTTTCCCATATGCTGACAAAAAATCCCCCAATGTCAGAAGGCAATGATGTCACCATCCAATGAGCGAAATATTTCTTGCCAGCCAGATGAGTCTCCATCCCTGACTTGTTTGTGATAAAAAGAGGAAAAATAAAACCACAATATGTTTCCTATTTTACAGAGTGCCACATTTTTAATGAAACAAGACTTCTTTAAACACAGTAAGACCATTTTTTTTTTTTTTTTGTAAATACAAGGAACAACGCATTAACATGAAGACTGTGACCAGAAGCTTTCGGCCATAACCCAGCACTGTTAAGTCCTCCTCAGGGTTGGGGAAAAGTCTTGAACATACCCAGCCAGAGTCAGTCTACTCTGCCCAAGATAGGGAGGGACAGACCTCAAATGCACCCTTGTTCGGGCCGTGAGGGAGATCAAGCATGGTAGAGAGATTATGAAATCTAGTTTGGAGATGAAGAGGGCAGAAGGTTGGTGTTGATTAGTGTCACATGCTGTTTGTAAGGCAACAGCTTCAGTTGAGCTGCTGCTTGTTGGGTTGGCGAACAGCGAAGGTCAGAAGGGACAGAAAGAACAGGGGCTTCAGGACCACATAAACACTGGACTTTGAGGCTCATTGAAGCAACACAGAAATGCTTCCAAGGCCATGACACATGCCCTCCCGAACTCCCTCAGCATGTGTCAGTTTCCCCAGACAAAGAGAAGTCCCTCCGTGTTCCTAATTCCTGTGTCTTTGTATTTAGGATGCATTCCTCACAGTTGACTTACATTAGTCACCTGTCTGAACTTCTCCTAGGGTTCTGCATGCCCCTGGGTCTCTCCAGTATAATCTGTAAGTCTAGAAGATGAAACTTAGTCATATTTGTATCTCTTGACTTTCTGCATGCCTTGAATCAGTGTAGTCCTTCTTTTCAGCCATGAAGTACCTGTATTGGCAGCATTGGCAATGGTGTAGAATGTAGGCACTTGTGAGACTTTTTAAAAAATATATAAAAACAGTGTGCTTCTGAACACTGCAATCCTCTTGATTACTGACTTAAGATCAAATTGCACCTATTTTTATTCCTACAAACTACTCTTTTTGGTGCTCTGCACCTGGCAAAGTCAAGGAGAGCTTTGCCACCCGGAACCAGTGCCAGGTGAGCCTTGCCTGATGGCACAGGCTGCCAAGGTGCCAGGAAGACTGAGCAGGATTCAGAGCCAGAGCACTGGGATTCGTTAGATGCGAATTCAGATTCCCGTTAGGTCACTTGGGAAGAGGGTGTGACCTTGGGCATGCTTTCTAATCCCGCTCATTTCTAAAACAGGAAACTTTCTAGTACGGTTAAGGAAAAAACTGCACAATGAACTCCTGGGGACGGGGCACCCTGTAATCATGCGACATGCTGGGAGGCATGCTTCAATGAAACAGAGGCCCTGAGCTAATGTTTTCCTTTTTTTCCTTTTTCCCCCCTCCTTCCTTCCATGTGAGTGTGCACGCGCATATGTGCATGGGCATGCACACACACACACTGGCACTGGGGCTTGAATTTAGGGCTTCAGTCCCTCAGTTGGCTTTTGTACTCAAGGAGGTCACTCTATGACTTCAGCCACACCTTGGCTCTTAGCTTTTGACTGGTTAGTTGGTGATAATGTCACTAGATACGGTGAAGCTTTCCTTTAAAAGTAGGAACTCTTCACTTAGGGTCTTTTGACTTTGATTGCAGAATAAGAATTTCTGGACAAGTCATGATGGTAAGAAAACTTTGGTAGATCTTTTATTGAGTGGGTAAACAAGTGGGCAAGCAGATGAGCAGACAAGCAGAAGGGCAGGGGCACACTCTCGCAGAGGATGCGTGCTCACACAGGGAGATAGAGAAACACAGAGAGGCAGAGAGACACACAGCTCCTTGGCTGCTAGGGCATGTATGTGGTAAAGGCAGGGGGTCTGGCTTCAGAATTACCCAAAGACAGGTGTTTTGTCCTTGGCTCTAATCACACTTGGTGTTACTTGCTGAGTTTCCAGGTAAGAATACATTCTGTCATAAAACAGATCCTTGAGATAAGGAGGTGCCCTGCTATCTGCATTTGGGGCATGAGGTGGCTTAAATTTGGGGAAGCATTTTTCTCAGGAAAGCATACATCCTGTCAGACAAGCATCCGTTCTTGGAGTGAGGAATGCATCCCACTGTCTCTCTCTAAAGCAAAGATGACACCTGTATGTTTCCAGGCACCACATCTCAGTTAGCTTCATGAGGGCTCAGTCTCCGCCTGCCATCCTGTTTCATCTTCCCCCAAATGCTCTTAGTCCTAAGAGAAGTACATGAAGGAATATCTCCTGTATTCGCTGCAAACTGACCAGGCCCTCCCCTCCCCAGCCCATCTGGCTTCAATAAGAGGCTTTTGGACTTTTCTGCCTTGGCTTGGATTTGTCTGTCTTGGCATGTGTTGTTTGGTTTGGAACCTTGATCCTCAGATCTCAGCCTCCTGAGTAGCTAGGATTTGGATTCCAGGCATGAGTCACTAGCTCCCAGCTGAGCTAATCTTAGTTGTTTAAAGTCCCTCTGGAACCAGGAAATTGGCCAAGGATTTCTCCTGACATTGCTAGCATGCACTGATGCTGTCAGTCTCTAGTGAGAAATAAAGTCCTTTTCAGAATAGGGTAAAGGCATCAGCAAACGCACAGTGCATCACATTCTGTCTCTGCTGCTTCTGTCTGTGTAATGGGGCCATGCAAAAGCACGGTCCCTAGGAAGGGCGAGTATTCAATGACTACTGAGAGTTAGAAGAACATTGGAAAGTCACTGGCCACAGTCTAGCGTGCGTGGGCTCAGAGGTGGCAGTGGGCAAGGGAGAGATGGGAAACTAGAACGTGTTGTGGGGAGAATAGGTTTGTGATATGAGGAAGTGGGGGGCACAGGGAAGCTGTGGGCACTTTTGACGGAGACAAAAGAGGAAACTCCACCAAGGGTAGGAGGAGACACTTCAGGGGGCAGTGGATGGAGTGGGGGGGGGCATTTACTTCAAGACGTCTAGCCCAAAAGTAAGACATAGCAGGCCAGGGAAGAGAGGGAGGGATAGCCAGGAATCTGCTGGGGGCTCTGCGGAGTAAAATTGACCTTCTACTAAGGAGCTTGGGGTGCATGTCATGCTCTTTTGTTTCTAGTTTGAATAGCCTCTAGAGTCCCTCTCAATACCGTGCAGACAGGTGTTTCACTGGGTGTTGGGTGATCTCCTACAAAGAGCCTCACAGTCTCAGGGCGGCTGGGGGCATCACAAAATGCAGTGGGAACAAGTTACTTACCAAGGGAGTGAATTCAGCTGTGGAAAGACAGACATAACTTGAAGTCCACGTCATGGAGACTTCACATGTCCTGTTTAGATGGTGTTCTGTTTAAGTAACAGCATGTGCCTGATGCTCCCCAGAGATCCCTGGGAAAACAACATGATCGATCGTCATCCTGTGACAGGGTCATCGTGTCCCCTAATTCCCCCCCCCCATACTGAAGGATCTAGAAAGCCAGGGGACTCGGCTGTCCTGAAATGATTGTGGAAATACTTGGGAAGATAGCTTTAGAAGGCTTCGTGAAAGGGAAATGGTCTGTATTTTACTTTTCCTGGTTAAAATAGAAAAAAAAAGGAGTGGTAAGAGAAAGTGAGAATTACGAGAGAAAAACCAAAATCATAAGTTTTAATTCAGGAATTTCAAAAATAGCCCCTGGAAGGTGTCTATTTTCAATTGAGACTACTCCCTTCACGGAACGCAAAGTAGAAGCATATCTAAAAAGATTCTCTCCCTCTCTCTCCCTCCCCCCCAACCCCCCTCCCAAGTTCAGTTGCTTTTAAGGGTTAGTCCTTGTCCTGGGTTTGCTCAGATTCTCCAGTTCCTTCTTTCTTTCTCTGGAATTCCACAGACAGTAATTAAGGAACTGGAGGCCAGCAGGAGGTCAGGCAGCCTTCCTCAGTGAAAACAGGGATTGTTGCTCAGGCACAACACTCCCTTTTTTCCTTGTGGTGAATAAGAGATTTGCTTAGAGCTGATGACTTATGCCTTTCTTACAAGTTATGCAGTTAGCAAGCGACTGGGGAATCAGGCAGCAGGCAGAGAGGAGCTAATTGAATCCAGTGTCTTCACGTTCTTCTCCTTGGGATGCTGGGCTGTGACGGGAGCCTGCCCGATCATGTAACTTGCAGAGAACATGTTCACAACAGCGCCTGGTCCTTCTGACTTTGAGATTGCAGAGCGGACCCATCCAGAGTGAGCCGCGCTCAGAGCTGGAAGGGTCTGGGTAGGGACGGGATTGTTTCAGAGCTGCCCTGTACGCCTGCTAAATGCCGAAGCCGGTGAGTGGATGAGTGCATTATTTTATTTGTTTTGTTTTTTGGGGCGGGGTGGGGGGAGTGCAAAAGGCAAACTTTTCTGTTTGCTTTGAGAAAAAGCTTTGTGTCTGCTTCTGCCTGTGTTGCCTCTTTCTTTTCCTTTTAATTTCTTCTGGATTGCTCTTTTTCTTTTCTTTCTTTCTGGGTTTTTTTTTTTTTTTTTGTCTTTGTCACCATGGGCATTCTTCACCTGGTAACCATGCATTGATTTCGGGGGAGAGTAGTAAATTATTATTTTGACAGAGGGAGCATGCATGGGTTAGCACTCCGTTGTGAGTTGTGTTGGCTTTTTTGTATGAAGGATTTGAATTCAGACAGCGGTTTGTAATGGTGGGTTTGTGTGTGTGTGTGTGTTTTCTTCCTTAAGTCTACAACTGATCGCCCTTTTCTTAACTTTTAAGATTAATGCCTGACAACTTGGATCTAGGAAGTTGAAGCCGGGTAGGTTTGATTACACTCCAGTTTAAAAAGAAACTATTACATGACATTTGCAAGCAAGTATGCTTGCAGTTGACAAATGCTTCTCAGAAATGCTTATGTGGCACTGCGGGAGATGGGTTGATGACTTGGTCTGGGTGTTAAACAGTGGTGCTGGTGTGTGTGTGTGTGTGCGCGCGTGTGTGTGTGTGTGTGTGTGTGTGTGTGTGTGTGTGTGTGTGTGTTATGGGTTCATTCTGAGCTGAGAAAGCAAGCTGAGCCAGCAGTTCCATGAAAGACACCCCTTAAACTCCAGCATTCAGAATGGTCCGCAGCAGTCCCCCAGAAAGGGTAATGGCTCCTTCTAAGCTTGGTTTAACCCTTCTAACAACACATTCATTTCTTTTGTACCCTATGGCTTTGGAAAAGCATTTTGGGAAGAATACCACATATAGAGCTGCAAACAGTTTGTTATGGTTTTTGGAATATCTGTAACAGGCGGCAATGACAGGCTTTCATTGAGCATGGTGGGGACACTTTGAGTGTGCCCAGCACATGCATCTTCCTGTTTACAGATGTGATTCATTTTGTTTCCCCCACCCCTCCCCATCATCCTGCATGTTGCCATGTTATAAAAACTTTCTCCACGCTGACTCCGTGGCTTTTCCCATTAGGACAGCACAGATGTGTCAGGGATGCACTTGTTCCAAAAGAAGCTGGGGAGAAAGGAGGCTCCACCCTCCATCCCATGCCAAATGGCCCTGTCAGCTCCCCATTCAGCACCCTGGCAGCCCAATGGTGTGCTATCTCTTTAAAGGAGCTATAGTTTTGTGTCTTGGCTTGGTCAATTTGTTATGGTTTAAAACTGTGGAGCCAGCTGTCTGCAATCTGATGTAATGTTGCTATGGCAACCAGAAATGAAACACTTAAGCATTCACCACAGAATTACTACATATAGCATTAGCCAAAGTAATTAAAAGTTGAGCCATATGGGCTTGGTGGTGGAAAGAGTCCATAGTAGAGAAGCTGGAAATCGAATGTTTCTTATTTACAATATTTAAAGGCGCTTTTCTGAATCATTAGTGGGAGAGCTTGATTTTTTTTTCTTCTTAAAGGTTAGGAATGAGGGATGGTATATTGCTGATTGAGTTTTACCTTGTCATTTCTAGGGTGAGCAAACGAACTTATATTTCAATGAACTTTAGTGAACTCCCTCCCGGGGTGGAAGGAAAAGGAAGGAAGCAATAGTATCTCATGTTCGAGTAGTTGGGAAACTTATGTTTACTTTACTTTTCCACTTTGGTTTATATAAAGGCTCTTCTATGATAATTTTGAGCCTGCTTTTTGGAATCTTTTAATTTCTATACAGTGCAGAAATCCTTTATCTCCTACAGACTTCCTTCAGGTAGTAAGAAGATTTTTAAAGTATGTATAATCATTTAAGTATTATATTTTTATGACCCTTAACGTTTTCTCCCCCTCCAGTCCCATACTAGGGCTTGAGCTGAGTTCTTGCTTAGTTTTTTTTCCTCTCAAGGCTCTCCACTCAAGCTACACCTGCATTTTTGGCTTCTTGCTGGTTAATTAGAGATAGGAGTCTCAGATTTGTCTGCCCATGCTGGCTTCAAATCAGGATCCTCAGACCTCAGCCTCTGGTAGGATTATAGTCATGAACTACCAGGGCCTGTTGGAACATTCTCAAACTCAACTCTCTCGTAGTGAATTACCTGAATAGAAAGCTGTGATGTGTTATTTTTAGTATTTGGGAAGTGGCTCATAGTTCTTTAGAAAGAGAAGCACAGCATGAAGACTGTATTGATTTACTGTCCAGTTCAGACGATTAAATGCAGCCTTTTACAATGTCTTTATGCTAAAAACACTGCCAAAGAGACTTTCTTAAAAGCAAACATTTTAGTCCCCCCTTCCGTGGGACCCGGGAAGAAGTGAGAAGTCAATCCCTCCCCATCAATAAAAAAGCATCCTGAGAAACACTGCAGAACTCCACTCCCAGGCTGAGTGTGCAGGAATTTTTTTCTTTATTAAAAAAATACACACTCATAAATTTCTGGCATGACTTCTGTTTTATCTTAGATTTGTCTTCATTATAAGTCATGCCGCACCGAACTTGTTGAGTATCCAGAGCATGGTAACGGCAAGGGAAGTTCTGATTTGTCAATGACAGATAGCTTCCAAATCTCCCTTGTTTTAGGAAAATAAAAATGACTTCAGTTCCAGATCTAAACTGCTCATGTTCCTCAAAATGCAGATGGAGCATGTGAAATCAATTAAATAAGTACCTGGAATATATTCTTTTCCTACCATAGTGAATCTGAATGGAGAAAAGAAGGGTTTTATGAGGGGAATTTCTGTTGCCTCTTGGTCTGTTCTGCTGGTATGAACTATTTTCATTTCGGCTTGGAAAGTTCTCCAGAATGCACTTTTCCTACAGATGTTTTGTATCTTTGTAGACGAAAAATTTTCTACTACTAATTTCAATATCAGTTCCTCCTCTGCCTTCCCAATCCGCTCACACAAACCAGTACCACCCAGCACCCACAACCTACGCATGAGGTCTGTCCGCATCCCTGATTTTTGCCTTGTAATACAGCTTCCTGGTTCTCCCTGTTTTTTGATCACACACACTTTGGGCTTAGTTCAATTTTCATCTGACTTCAGACTTTATGACCAGGGTTAGAAACATATCCTCGGATTTTCTCAAGGGAACACGCAGAGACTTCATGTGGTGTCAGGTCGATTCTTCTGTTAGAACAGAATGCATGTAATCCCAGGCGCTGCAGGTTATGTAGGGGTCCATTACCCAGGTTAAACGCCAGCCCAGTTCTCATGCCTCTGGTTGACTACTCTGATCATTTCCTAACACATAATCATTCAACCAAGTAAAAATGTTATGATATTCAAACCAAGTAATGCCATATGCATTTGGACCGTCATTTACTGTTTGATTTAACATTTTTAACCTTTTATGTTTGAGCCAAATACACCAAGCTAATTGTCCAACATAACCTCCCTCTTCCATTACCGGTCTCTTGTGTGCATTCTTCTTGACCAAGTAGCTAGTAAACTTCTGTGCTGAAATCTACATAAAACTGTGTGTGTGTGTGTGGGGGGGGGGGTGTTGGGACTTGAAGTCGGGCCTAGGTACTGTTTCAGAGCACTGTCTTTTTGCTCAAGGCTAGCACTCTATCACTTCTTTGATGGTGAATTGAAGGTAAGAATCTTACAGAATTTCCTGCCCTTAGGTGCCTTTGAACTGTGATCCTCAGATCTCTGCTTCCTGAGTATCCATACAACATTTTATGTAGGAACTTTAAAGAACCAGACCTGGAGATTGACCCACATCTTAGCTGAGAAGTTGAAAAATACCTTTGCCCTGATGACTTGCTGCTAGTTTTATACTAATTAATCCGTAGTGCGTGAATGGTTTGTTGGCCATCACACAGGACGACAGTCTAGTGATCCTAGGCTGTGAACTCCAGGATAAGCAGAAAACAGGTCATCTTTCTCCCTGTACAGAAAATACTGTATGCCTAAGAAATGAACCATCTCTCTACCTCTCTTCTTTTAATCGGTTCTCTGCTAACTCTTCCTTAACTGTCTGGAAACTTGGGATTCATGAGAGCCTTTCTTGGGGACAGGGAGTGGGGGGACAGGCGTGGAAGAAAAGCTTCCACATTTGAGTCACATTCAGAGATGTGGTTTGTTTTTGTTTTCTGTGGGGCTTGAGTCATCTCTCTGCCTGCTCTCCCGTGAACTAGTTTGAGGACATGGGAGAGGGATGTGCGGGATTAGCGAGGCCTGTCCCGAGCGGCGCAGGGCGTGCCCCAGCTGCAAGCTCCCCACGGGCTCCCCACGGGCCCGGCTGCACACAGCACTCGGGCAGTGGGAAACTTCTTTTGCTTTTCTACATTTTGAGCAGATACTGCAAGGGAAGCTGCATATTGAATGTTGGGGCCGACTTGGAATGGAAAGCCTCATTTTATTCACAAGGAAAGGATTGTTTTTAGCCTGGGTCACTGCTATGGAGAGAGGATTTTTTTTTTCCTCTGTAATGTTTGATACTTGAGAGAAAACAGCTGGGCCAGAGCATACTTAAATCACTGCAGAGCGGAATGGGATGCTGGGGAATATGGACTGTACTGTATGGCTGAAAAGGTCAGCTTGTTCCCTTGTCTCCCCCGGAGGAATGTGGGGCTGTCCTCATAACTCGCCTTGTGAGCCCCCAAAAAAGGAACTGGGCGGGGGGGGCGGCAAAGGGATGGCCCCCAAATGGGCCAAGAGCAGGGATCTTTTTCTTTCTTTCTTTTTAAATCTCCTCTTCTTTCCTGCCTGCTGTTTTTGATGGGGGGGGGAGGGGCGGGGACAGAAGGGGAAGTGGGGAAGGACTGGAAAAAGTCAGCAGAATTTTTTTTTTTTTTTTTTTTGGAGAAGTAGTCGATGACCACGTTCAATGGCAACTCCTAATGGGGCAGACAGAGGAAGAGAGCCTGACCCAAACCACAGCAGTGTGACGGAATTCCAGGGCTAGCTCAGAGAGGAGAGAGAGAGTCAGTCAGACAGACAGACAGACAGAGTCCTGTCGGAGATGTCCTCAAAGAGACAGGGATGGTAGTAGCTGGTGGGAAATGCCCACGGTCCAGTTGAGGGCAGAGAGGTGGATTTTGTGCGTAGGACTTAATTCTACACAGAATTACACCGAAGATGGTACGTGGGGCTTTGTAAAACCCAGCGTGTGAATGAATGTGTTGGCGACAGAGCTTTCAGCCCAGTGGTGGAGGCAGCTCCGTCAGCTGGGAGAACCAGGCTGGGAAGCAGTTTTCTGATTCACTTTTCCTCTGTTTCTTTGCCAGTCAAGAGAACAATCGGATGATGAGACGGAAGAGTCGGTGAAATTTAAGAGGTTACACAAGCTGGTCAACTCCACTCGAAGAGTCAGAAAGAAACTAATCAGGGTGGAAGAAATGAAAAAGCCCAGCACTGAAGGTAAAGAAGAAATAATAATAAAAAGTAAACTCCACTCTGGTTATTCCAAAAGAAATCCCTGGAGGGGAGGGGTTAGTTTTTCACTGGAAGAAGAGTAAGGTTCCAGTGGAGAGGTGGTGGCTTGGGTTCTAGCTGAAGGCTGGCAGAGTTGTCTGCATACTGGCCCCGTGATCAATGCGTCACGGGGTGAGTGATCTTGGACCCAAACATTTCAGATGTTTAGCCATTTAAATGTGACAGCTTGGGAAATGGCTAGCATGTGGCAGTAAAACCTCCTCAAGGTATGTTATGGCTTCAATTATGAACTTGGGCCATTTAATATAAAGCCTGATAAACTTCTTTGCCTAATCCTGTACTTCCAAGAGGACTGTAGTTCTCACCTAGTGTGTTCAGTGCAAATTCGATACATAGTACATCCAAACAAATATGACAGGCAAGGCACTTAATACCACTGAGAGTCCCTGAGGGATGCCTTGTTCTTCTGGTAGACAAGCTCAAGTCTCAGTTCCAATGCAGCTTTAAGATCCCCAGTTCTAAGGGGAAACTTTAAGAGCTATATTGCTCGCTTATGAGACTAAGCAGTAATATCAAAAGATACATCATCTAGGATTTACTGTAATGAACAGAAACCTTTCAATTATAGTTGTGAAAGTTTAATTGTTGACATTATTCCTTTCCTTTAATAGTAATATGCATTTGCAGCATCTTGTAAAACTCTCTCTCAAAAGTTGAAATAAATGGCCAGGTACAGTGGCTCACATTTGTAATCCTAGCTACTCAAGAGGCTGAAATCTGAGGATCCTGGTTCGAAGCCATCTGGGGCAGGAAAGTCTGTGAGACTCTCTATCTCTAATAAACTACTCAGAAAAAAGCCAGAAATGGTGCTGTGGCTCAAATGGTAGAAAAGTAAGACTCAGGGACAGCACCCAGACCCTGAGTTCAAGCTCCAGCAGAACAAGCAAAAAAAAAAAAAAAAAAGTTGAAATAAATAAGATGCTGGGTATGATAGCACACCCCTGTAATGCCTGTAATCCCAGCACCCAGGAGGCTGAAGCATGAAGACTGCCATCTGCTCTACATAGTGAGATCCAGTATCTCAAACCTTACCTTCCTCTAATATGTTCCTGTTTGGAAGATGATCACAAGTGAATTGAAAAAAAAAAAGTACTGGAAAGAGTATGCCTTCAAAATAAAAGCAAACTACTTGTTAAAAATTGTAAAACCTACAGGTTTTACAATGACTGTTATGTAGGCCATTTTGTATAAATGAACTCAAGCTGGGTAGGAAACTGAAATTTCTCCTTGTTTGCAAACTAAGGATTTTCTTGTTAGCACTTTGTTTGCTGGTTTTGTTCATTGTTATTGTTTATTGATTGAGGTCTTCTGGAATAACCTGTAAAAGGTGGGGAGGGGTTTAACCATGAAAGAGTGAAGCTGGGAGGAAAGGAAAAAAGGAAGGAAGGAGAAAAGGGGAAGGGAAGGAGAGAAGGGAGTTGACAAGAAAGATCAGCCTTGTGGCCAAGTTTATAAACTTGAGATTATTTTTGATCCTCTGGTTGCATTTGAGTATCATTTGGCATGGCAATTCTGTTTTCATTTCAGAGCAGTGTTGATTTTACTTTTGAGTATTTTTTTTAATAAAAACTGTTATTATAAGGATGATGTATAGAAGGGTACAGTTATGTAAGTGAGGTAAAGAGTACATTTCTTTTTGGACGATGTCAGCTCTTCCCTCGCTCTCTCCCAGCTTTTCCCTCTACTTTTGGGTGTGTTCACATCTGCCTGCCAGCCAGGTTGTCCATGGTGCAGAATATACTGTGATTGCCTCCCACCTAGAGGGCCAAGGTGCTGCTGTTGGAGATTTCTAGCATCAATCCTCTAGAACACACCTCACACTCAATATGTTAAAACCAAAGCCCAGCTATCACAAACGGATTCGTGGTGTCTTATCCATAAATGAGAGAAAGCAGGTGAAGGACCAACTTACCCAGCCATTCCCTTCACAAGCAAAGACCTCAGGTATCTCAGGGTAGTGTGTGCACCAGGGTAGCCTTTTAAAGATAGAGTACATCACTCAACTATCCCTGAGAGACCTAGCTGAATACAAGAAATCCATGTACCAAACGAGGTACTGCAAAAGGTCACAAGCAATTGCCATATGGACTTGTAGATCTGATTTCTTCTGAGGATGAGTTAGATGTTACAGATGGGAGGGGGACTGAGTAAATACGAGGGTCAAGTCACACTCCATTATCTGAGGAGTGAGGTTCCACTGACTAACTGGAGCAGCTTACCGGGAGAGGGACCAGATGTGTGTGCAGCTCAGGGCATCTGCTCTGGGCTGCCCCCCACCAGCACCACCCATATGCCAACCAGCTCTGGCAATAGAACTCTGCAAAGTCCCTTACTGGGGAAAGAACAGGTACACAGGAGAGACTGCATTGGTCGTCAGGATCGTCTCTTCCACATGCTTGGACTCAGAGAGATTTAACCCTGTCTCTGACCTCTTGCATGCTTGGGTCAATAATCATCATTTAGGGAGAGCATCCTATGTGCCGGAATGTCTCGAAACATTTTTAGAATTTATATTCCTTTGAAGTATATCATCCCTAAAATACCCACCAGAGATAGCCACTTACTCATCCTTCCTTTCCCAAACAAGGAAATCGGGACACAAGGAAGCGAAATAACTTACTTGGAGTCACCCAGCCTGCCAACTGGAGTTCAGTCCTAGTGCTCTAATTCCTTTGTCTGGGGCATCCTACGCCTGCACTGTTAAGTGCTCTGCATCCAGTCTCACCCTCTTTAACTTAACTTTAGGTTTCAAATCCATCTTCCTACTTGATGGCCCTGTGCAGTATTTAACACAGCCTGCTCCTTGCCCTTCCTCGGCCTGTTTCTGCCCTTTATCCTTAGAAATGACTCCCCATCCCCAATGCACCAGCTTTTCTCACCCCATTACAAATCACCAGCTTCTGTGAGGGGTTTTTCAGGTTGTACGGTACCTCCACATGTCTCTTCACTAAATATGACCCTAAGGGTTGCCTTGTTGGACTCTGAGGTAAAGACAGGGAGGCATTGTTACAGAAGAGACCCGAGGAGAGTAGTAAATACCCAGGGCCCTAGGTCTGGTGAAGGCAGAGCTACAGCTAGAACTGGAACCCAGAGCTGATATAAACCAGTAAGTTGCTATCTTTGCTCAGAATTACCTTTCTTTTGAGCATTCTGATCTCAGCCACATAAGGTAGGCAAAGGCCATCCTGTGAAACAAAGCTTACCACATGGGAGTGAGTGAGTTTATCTCGCTGTCTTTCCTCCAGGAACTATGTCGTCCATTTTGGTCAGAGGAGGATAGAGAAGTAATGCTCTAAGCCCTGAGAAGTCCAGGTCAGTCAGGGCTGGCATTTCAGGCCACTGGCCAGCACTGGCAGCAAAGCCCACCGTGGGCATGGCTGGCATAGGCATGGCCAGTGCCATCGCCATCTTTCCATGGGCATTTTCCACCTTTTCCTCCCAACTCCGCCTTCCCAGCTGCAGAGAATTGGCCTGCATATGGCACGGACATGTGTGCCCTGACTGGTTCCAGACCCAGATGTGAGCCGAGAGGTATGCAATCACTGATGACAGCCTCAAACGCAGTCCAGATGTCCAGACCACTGTGCTGTGACATGTCTTTGAGAAGCAAGGGCTCGCATATCCCCAGAGCACCTGGGCTTCACAAAAACCACGAAGGTGCCTGTCTGGAGGCAGGCCTCTGCCACTGGGCTGCGCCTTAAGTCTTGGCTCAGCCCCTCCTTCCTGGAAGTATAGTATGTTCTCTCTGGAGAAGGATGTGCATTTTCATGTCTAACTACATGAAGACTCTTGGTCTCCATGCCTGGTAGTCAGGTGTTTGTCTTGAGTAAGGAGCAAGAAGGATAATTATATACTGCTAAAGGTCTGGGCCACCCTCCCCAAGCCTTTTTGTGTGTCAGTACTGGGACTTGAACTTGAGTCCTCTTGCTCTCCCTTTGGCTTTTTTTTCCACACAAGGCTAGCACTCTACCACATGAGCCACACTCTGGCTTTTTGGGTGGCTAATTGGAGATAGAGTCTCCTGGACTTTTCTGCCCATGCCTACTTCGAATCAGGATCTTCAGCTCTCATTCTCCTGAGTTAGGAATACAAGCATGAACTACTGGTGCTCAGCTTTGTGAGATCCTTGCATCCTGTTTCTAAGCTCTCCAAAAAGATCCCTGGGAAGTTCTGCAGTGAACTTTGGACTGGATATAACTTTGCCTTTCTTTGCTTCTTCCGGCCCTGCCCTCCCGCTATCTCCTGGATGAATATGAAGTTAATAATCTTGGGTTGAAGTTCATACCAGTGGTTTGTTTTTCTCTGTTGCTTTTGTTTTTAACCTCTAATTCCCACCCGTTAGAAAAAGTAACCAACTTAAAAACTTCAAGACCATTCCAATCACCTCCCCTCCTCTTGGGTTGAGCCTCCCTTTCCTATTCTCTGACATTTCTCCCCACACCGGCCCCCTTCTCCTGATATAGTTAATAGTGTGCTTCTGTTCCAAGGAACTTTGTATTTTTTCCCTCTTCACGATTCAGCTGGTGGAAAGCTGCAAAGCTCCAAAGTTTCCTTATAATTAAGGACACGCAGCCAGCTGGGATTGCTACACCCACAGCCTGACCTACTTCTCCTCTACATCTGTTCACATAACACACACAGAAAAGAACTCCGATTTCCTGCCAACGGGTCCAGGCTTTTCCACTGGGTTCTGGAGGGCTTGGCTCACTACCTGGCTCCAGGGCCGGCTTCAAGTGGAACACTCCAACTGCTTGCGTGTCCAGGCCCTTAAACGCCCTTGCTGCTTCCACCAGACCCCAAGTGGATGGGGGATATCTCTGAACTGGTTGTGTTTAGCCTGTCAACCGGGAGACCATTTGTCAATCACATTTGCAAGAATAACTCTTGATGGTGTTTTCCCCACCCTAGTTGTCATGGAGATTTAATCACTTAAATAGCATATGTACCAATAAAAATTAAAAAAAAAAAAAAAAAGATCCCTGACACCCAGATGACATTCATCACACCCTGACTATAAAAAGCCACCAGAGTCAGCAGAAAGCTGGGCCTTTCCAAAGGGGAAAGGCTGATCCCTGGTTTCTGAGGTTTGTACTTACAAACTGGGGAGACAATTACCTTGCCACACAGAGGCCTACCGTGATAATGATTGGCTTTGACTTTGCAAATGGCTGCTTTTTTTTTTTTTTTAAATAATAGGCCTGCGAAGATATTTGGTCTACAGAGATGTTTAATGGGGAAACAAACAGATCACAGCTTTTTAACATTAAGCTTGTATGAGACCACAAACTTGTAATAGTTTGATGTTTCTTGTGATAGCCATGTTTTAGCGGGTACTGTGTTTATGAAGAGAATGATAATGAGGGCGGGGAGAGGGAGCACTGTTGGTGTGTGTGTATGTGTGTTGGGTTTTTGTTTTTGTCTTGTATTTGGAGCTAGTACTGGGTCTTGAACTCAGAGCCTTGTGTTCTCGCTTGGTCTTTTCCCATTCGAACCACACCTCCAGTCCAGCTTGTTGCTGGTTAATGGGAGATAAGACTCTCCAGATTTCTCAGCTGACTTCAAACTCGGATCCTCAGATCTCAGCCACCCACAAGTAGCTACGATGACAGGCAGGAGCTAGGTACTGGTACCCCGCAGCACCGGCGTTGGTTTCTCTGTGCCCTGGCCGGTGCTGGTCAGAACAGGGAGTTAAGAGCGACTGCACACGTGTCGGTTCTCACCGAGGGATCCGTGTTGTGTTCCCTCCAGGTGGGGATGAGCACGTGTTTGAGAGCCCCCCGGCCCTGGACGAGCGATCCGCCCTTTACTCTGGAGTGCACAAGAAGCCGTTTTTCTTTGATGGCGCCCCAGAGAACCCCGCCGAAGAGGACTCGGAGTGCGCCCCGCCCACGGCTCCTTCCCCGGGCGGCCTGGAGGGCGGCTGGGGCGCCGGCCGGAAGTTGGTCAAAACCTTCAGCAAAGGAGAGAGCCGGGGCCTGATCAAACCCCCCAAGAAGATGGGGACCTTCTTCTCCTACCCGGAGGAAGAGAAGCCCCAGAAGGTGTCCCGCTCGCTGACGGACGGGGAGATGAAGAAGGGGCTGGGCTCGCTGAGCCACGGGGTAAGTACGGATGGCGTCCTCCTCTATGACCACCAGCAGCAGCACCACCACCAGCACCACCACCACCAGCACCACCGGCGCCGGCACCGCTTTCTGGTGTCCCTGGAGGAGGTGCAGAGCGTCCGCAGGCAGATCCGCTGGAAGAAGACGGACGCCAGCTCCCCCTGCTCGCGCCACTTACCATGACCTAACCCGGCCTCGCAAAGACGACGCGCATGTAGGCAATGACGTCAGAAAAACGGAAAAACGAAAATCTACAGCAGCCCCGGCCCAAGCCCAAGACGCCCGGGGATGCCGGTGGGAGACGAGGCCGCAGGCGAGCAGCATCGGCCGCCGCCTCCGCCGTCAGCGAGTTCAACATCACCTACGTGGTGGAGCGCAGCCTCTACAGCCACCTGAACCTGACGCAGCTGGTGCGCCCCGGCGCCGACCGCACCCTGCGCAAGGCCGACCAGCAGGACCTGCGCCGCTGCCTGCTGGACGACGACCAGGAGGCGCAGCGGAAGTGGGCGGCCACCGTGGACCGCTGCACTAAAAGGGTCCTCTTGCGGATCCACCAGAAGTCCGTGAGTCTGCGGGACCGCCACCGCGCCTTGTCGTTTCTGTGGCGTGCAGTCAAGCATGGCGCCCTCCCCCGGCCCCTCCTCCCCCTCCTCAGCCTCTCCTCCCTCTCCACCTTGACCACCACCTCTGGGCTCCAACCTTCTTCCCTTTAGTGTTGGATTTCTCCTTTTTCTTGACCATCACCTCTTCTCTCTAACCCACTTCCTTTAGTGTCGGCTTCCTCCTTCTTCTCCATCTTGACCATCACCTCTGGGCTCCTTTAGTGTTGGATTTCTCCTTTTTCATCCTGACCACCATCTCTGGTCTCCAACCTTCTTCCTTTAGTGTTGGATTTCTCCTTTTTCATCTTGACCATCACCTCCCATCTCTAACCCACTTCCCGTGGTTTTGGCTTTCTCCTCCCTCTCCCTCTTTGACCATCACCTCTGGTTTCTAACCCATTTCTTTACGCGTCAGCTTTCTCCTCCTCCATCTTGACACTCTCCCCTGATCTCTTAACCATTACTTCCTTTTGAAGTGTCCTTCTCTTCCTTTTCCATCCTGACCGGTTGAAGCAAGTTCGACTTTTAATTCAAACTGAGCCTTGAGGCCAATCCAGGGCCGGGGCCTTCCAGGGTGCAGGCTGGGGCTTGGCCCCCTCCTGGGTGGGGCTGTCCTGATGCCCAGACATCTCATCACTTGACCTCAATTAGAAACTGATTCAAAACACTAGGACATTTTGCCCTTAAAAACAATTGCTTTGCTCTTTCAGTTAATTAAAACAATAGGAGCTAGCTCACAGAGTCTACCATCACCAGTAACCAGTAAGTGATTGGAAACTTCAAATCTGGTAGAGGCAAGCAGAAAGTTCCAAAGTCTTAACAGGGAAGAGGTGAATTAGAGCTCTTTGGTTTACTTCAGTGAGTTTAGTGCTCTTATTTTTGTAAGCATTTGGTTCCATGCGTAGCAAGGAACAATGTCCTCACTTTCACATAATAAAGTGTTCTTCCATTTTAGTGAAGGATCAGGGAGAACTAGTGAGATTTCTGTTCAGGGCATGCAAATGGCCAGCTTTAGAATACAGATCATTTTCCCCTTGGAATGCCCACCTAACACTTAGCTTGCACAACAGCCCCTGTAAAATGGCACAGAGGACCTGGCAGGGCCCTCCTGGCACCTTGTTTCGTCCACCCGGGGCTGCTGGCCGGGAGCCCCTTTGAAAGGTCTGAAAGAACCTTTAGAAGAATCCGCTTCCATAGTGGCTTTTCCCAGGCCTCCTTCACGCTCATGAATAGGATGTTCTTCCCCAGACTATTACTGTAATTTAAATTCATTCAATCCAGTCCTGCTTTTGTGAAAGAGAAAACTGATTGGTCAATGCCATCCTTAGAATGATCTTCTCTGCACTGAAAGGATCCGTGCATCCTTCCTACCTCTGGGGATTTCTAAATACTCTCCCACGAATGGACTTTCTTTGTGGATCTTATTTTCTATCTTCTCACATTCCTGTGGTTCTTGTAGCACTTTGAATGCTATTCGTCTGTCACAAAAACTTTTCTCTTGGCTCTTTCTACATTGTGGCAGTAGTTCTTGCTGGGTTTGGTTTGGTTTTGAAATAAGAGCAATCTCTTTGTCACCCCTTCAGCCTGCTCTGATCCATATGTGTTCTGTAAAAGGCCAGTGTCAATGCTTTTTTTTTTTTTTTTAACTTACAGAAGTGCTGTGCCCAGTTCATCCACTTTGTACCTTTTCTGTCCATGTCCTGGACAGAACATGGCCCCTTTCATGTTCATTAATGACTCTGAGTTTAAATCATGGAATATGGAGAATTTACCCAGTTGGAACGCCTTCAATTGCTCCTGTGCCTCTCATGTTATTTATTACTAGATAAATAATATGGACTCATCAGGACCATTATTCAAGAAGTAATAATTCTGAGGTTTTTATGAATTAACATTGTGGGCCAATGTTAAATGAACATCTGGGCCAGATTGTCCCTAAGTACTAAGTCTCATTTGCTAAAAATGACATTATTTAATGTCTAAAGCAAGAATCAGTCTGAACTGAGTATTTTTAATATGTAAGAGAGTCTGTCCTGGACAGTTATTAATTCCTGCTAAGATTAGAAATTGGCATATAGCAGGTCTTGTAAGTACAGTTGTATAATGAGGAAAACAAAATTGAATTTTTTGATTTTTCCAGAGAATATATGAGAAAATACGTTTTTAGTGATAGAATTTTTTGATTGAACCTGGGGCCCATGTGTGATAAGCAGATGCCCTACCACTGGGCCACATACCCAGCTCTACAGCTTTGTTTCTGCCAAGACTTAAACCATATAACTCTGTGTCTTTGAGAATTCTTATCCATTCTTCTTGTTCTATATTTCCTTTCTTTTACTCCCTCCCCCAGTATGCACAATTTCCTTTCATCTTAACCTTGATCTTTTTGTCTTTGAAAAATGCCATATTTTGCTTGACGAAACTCCAGAGAAATGATAACGCTTTGTATTCACTGGAAATGGTCATGTGTCTTGCCTTTTATTTGATCATTCAATTTTTGTTTGGAAGAACAGACATGCATGACATTTGAAATTTTGTCCATTTTTAAATTCAACGCTTCCCCAAAACATGTTTACAACTGCATGATCATCTCATCGACCAGCTCGACTCATCTCTACAATCTATCTGAAATGTGTTTAGAGTTACTTGTGCAAAAGATGTGTGAACTAAAAAAAAAAAGAATTCACTTATACTTCATTTGCGTAGATCACCTACATCAAAGACTTATTTTTCTTTTAATATTTTTATTTATAATTTTTTCCCTCAGAAGGAATGCTACTTGGAGAAATATTTGATCTTATTAGAAGAAACTGAGGATTCATTCAAGAACTGTTGATTGTTCAAATTTTTGTTGAGTCTCCATTGATAAAGAGGAATCATTTCCAGATAATCTTAACCCATCACTGGAAGACAGCCCTTTCTTTATGCGCTTTATTTTAGGCATAAATGCACACAACAGGCATATGAAAACTTAAACAAGCTTCTAATTTATAGCAGTCACAGTTTCCACATAAATTCTTTGTCGGTTATTTCATATGTTTCAGAAATAATGTGCTGTATTGCAGGAGAGGCTGTTTAACGCAGGACATGTAAAAAACATAAAGTAACAAGACATCTGGGTGCCATACCATGTCTGCAAAACCCTGAGTCACCCGAAAGGAACTAGAACAAAGTCACTGGCGTTGCAAAACTCCCAAAACGTATTTGGCATTGTATGTTAGAAAGGGAAAGCTAATGTTAAATTTTTTACAGACATTTTTCTCTTTGTATGGATTAGACCTACATCTAGTTAAGTTGAAGTGAGATGAAATTAGATGTTGATATTGAATATCAAGTTGGGGTTGTATCCACTGGCAAGCCATACATTACTTAAAACAGAAGCAGCCTGCTGGTAAGGGACAGCTTTGCAGCCTTCTAAGCGGGGGTGTACCCAACCTTTCCCATTGTGTCCTCTTCTAAGGATGCTCTGGTTTCTGCAGTTGACCTCCCAAGTTGCAAAGCCTGGAATGGAACTCCACCCCTTCGCTTGCATATTTATAACTCTGACTAAACCTACACATGAAGATCAGCAGCATGAGCTACCAGGTTTTCAGCAGAATCATAAGTCACATAAGAAACTGGTACCCAGTGAGTGTTTCTTTATGCCAAGCACTGCACTAGGGGTCCTCAACTATAATATGTCAATGCCATTTCACTACAGACCATGAGGTTCAAAGAGGTTTAGCGTTTGAATTAGGAAGTGACACAACTTGGGTCTGTCTGTGTCCTCTTTCAGGAGCCTAGTTAATCTCCCTGCAGGTTGCTTCTACTTTCTCATTGCACTAAATGAATCTATGTCAGAAGTAGATTTATTTCAAATAAGCAGTGTTTATAGTATACATTGTATAGTATACATTTTTCTGCTCCTTTATTTGATTTAATAACTATAAACTGGAGTTCTCTGGGAACTAGGTGATCCAAAATGTTGGTGCCAAAATCTGCTGCTCAGCTTGTATTGGTAATTGTGTTAAATAGAACATTATTTACAAGAAAGAAAGAAAAAAGTGTGCCTGAGAGGCGGGGGAGGGGGGTGGAGGGTGGTTGTAGGCAGCAGTGGTCAGTAAGTGGCTTTGGCTGGATAAGCAAAAGAAATTTGATCTCAGTTCTAGAAATACCAAAAAATGAAAGAAATAGTAGCAGTTCCATCAGGTTTGGAACCAGTCAAGAGGACAACAGAGCTTTCATTTGAATAATATCTGCATTTTTTTCTGTTAAAATGAGTGTGATCAAAGGCAGCTTCTCCTCCCCCCCCCCTCCCTCCCCCCCCCGGGCAAATGTGGTATCTTCATCCTCTGAGAAAAAGAGTTATAATTAATTTAATTGGACAGTGACATGGGAAAGTTATCAGCATTTTTGGCTCTGATGGAGAAGTAGTTAGTGAGTAATCTTGACCTGATTGGACTGCTATAAACAGAACTTTCCTCCTGTCCCAGCCATTTTAAAACTAAACCAAACAAAAGTCTCTTAGAAAAGCCTGCTGTCAGTGGCTGAGCACAGCACTCAGAAGGACTGAGTTCTCAAGACCACTGAGTGAGGCTGGATGCCAGTGGCTCACGCCGATAATCTCAGCTACTCAGAAGGCCGAGATTTGAGGATCAAGGTTTGAAGCCAGCCTGAGAAGGAAAGTCTATGAGACTGATCTCCAGTAGACTTCCAAAAAGTCAGCTCAAGTGGTAGAGGACCAGCCTTGTATAAAAAAGTTAAGGGACAGTGCCTAGGCCCTGAGTTCAAGCTCTAGCACAAGCACAAAAACGAACAACCACCAGAAAACCCACTGAGCAATGCCCATTGATTGTGACTGCTGTCTGTGACTGCTGCAGTCTGTGCTAGGAGACAAGGAGTCTTACAGCCCTGAGTGGGGGGAGGGATTTTGGGTTGTGTGTCTATTCAAGAACAGCTGTCTCTGGATTTGAGACACCTGTCGTAGGTGATAGGCTAATTCCTTAAAGCTCAGGATCAGTGGAGTTGCCTGATGACATGACTTATGTGTTCTTTCTCATCATTTCTCGTTGCCTTTTTTCATCCCGTTCACATTTTGGTGATTGAGCGATGTCCGGTGGAAGGGAAGGGTGTTGGGGGTGTGTCTGGTAGGCAGAACTTGAGCGTAACTTCCTGTCCTGTCCTCTCCTTTCCACAGAGAACCTGCAGTTTTGGGGGATTTGACTTGACAAATCGTTCCCTGCATGTAGGCATGAATAGCTCCAATCCGATGGTGAGTAGATGCTGGAGGGAAGCAGTTGGTTGGGATTTGAACCATGACAGATCACAATAGATGTCCATGTTGCTCAAGTCACTTTTGGAAAAGAGTTGTATTGCTTATTATTATTATTGTTTTTTAGAACTAGAATTTGAACTTGGGATCTTCATACTTGCTAGACTGACACTCTACAATTTAAACACCCCCCCCCCTTTTTTTTAACTCTTAGTTTTTCACGAGGTTTCATTTTCTTTCAGATAGGGTCTCTTGTTTTTGCCCAAGGCTCATTTCAAACCATGACCTACTTATGGCCTTCCAAGTCGTGGGGAAGATGGTTGTACATCACCAACCCTAACTTGTTGATTATGATAGGGTCTTGCTAAGTTTTGCTTGGCCTGACCTCCATTTCCTAACCTCACGTTCTGAGTATCTGGGATTACAGCGCTGCTGCCATGCCCAGCCTCCGCTGCACCCACTTAAAGATGTTCCATTGTTTCATATGAAAAGGCCTCTGATGACCCCTCCAGCCTCCCTCTCCTGAAGCAGCACAGTTCCTTCATGCCTTTACCTCCAGGGTTCTTCACCCAGATGAGTTTGGTTTCAGTAAAAGTCATTGTTGTCCACGAACCTTTCTTCACCTCACGACAAGTACACGTAACTACTGCATATGTCGTGGGGCCCAGTGGGACGCTGTGGTTTGGAAACCACATGTCTAATGACCAGTCTTATTTGGGGCCCAGTGCATGCCTTCCCATCCCCAAGGCTTAAGTGTAGGTCTTTCTGATGGGATATGTCAAGGAGTAAGCCCAGCCTAGTGTAACAGCCAACCAGACTCCATGGGCCAAGGTTGCCACCTCTCCCAGACCTACTTCGGGGTCTTAGTTTGTTCCTTGAAGTTCAGTTCCTCAGTTTATATGTTATATCCCCCATATATATATATACACACATGTACTAGGGCTTGAACTCAGGTCTTTGAACTCTCACTTGGCTTTTTTGTTTAAGGCTAGCGCTCTACCACTTGAGCCCCTCCTCTACTTCTAGCTTCTTTATAGTTACTTGGAAATAAGAGTCTGACAGACTTTTCTTCCCTGAGCTGACTTAAAACTGTCAGCCTCAGATCTCAGACTCCTGAGTAGCTAGGATTACAGGCATGAGCCACCAGTGCCCAACTTATAGGTGGTTTTTTATGGTATGTCCTTCATATATTTTGCCATGAAACTGTAAAATGAACATTTCATGCTTTATAGTCTTTATGATCATGTGTCAGCTAAAATACCCATCTGAGATATGAAGTGTTGCAGAATTTCCTGGAAGATTTAAACTGTTTTATTTGGATATCAAATTTTATTGATTCATAAACCAATAATTTTATGCAGTCAGTCTTTAAAAAAAAGAATATTTTTTTCCCTCTTCCTCAGGGGAAAGTTTGGTTTTTAATTTAAAGAAAAAAAATAGAGAGATGGCCACAGCAATGTAGTTCTTTCGGGAAAGGAAACTGATATGCTCTTAGGAATTGACCATGTTGAGTAGAGCTCTGATAAAAACAAGCCAGATTCTTACTCTTCTATGCCTAAGCCTCTACCATGAGTGCTTAGTGCTTTTCTGAGGGTGATTCAGAAGTGGTATCTCACCACTACTGGGATTCATGCAGTTTGCTCTTTGCTGATAAAATGTAGTCTACTTGTGTGCTTCACATGGTGGGGACTGTACCAAGATTAAATAAAATTAAAAGTGACTCATGTCTCACTACAAACAAAATCTTCTTAGTAGGTTTTAACTTCCAATCAAAAAGATAAATAGGAATGAGTGGGATGGTGGTATATGCCTATAATCTCAGCTACTTTAGCAGGGTGAAGATCAGAAGTCTGGAAGTTCAAGGCTAGACTGGGCAAAATGTTAGCCAGATCTCACAACAACCAATAAGCCAACTGCATGCCTTTTAGATACAAGCATCTGAGCTAGGTAGGAAGATCACAATCCAAGGCCAATCCTGGGCAAAAAATCTTGAGACCTATATAAAAAAATAAAGCAATAAAAGACATAGTTCATGTGATAGAGCAAAAGGTCGTCAGCTCAAAATCCAGTACTGCCACAAAAAAAGAAAAAGAAAAGGTAATTGCATTGAGTTAGCATGAGAAAAATGTGAACATCTGGGGAATGCTAACATTTTCCTGAGAGTTGGGACATTAATGGTTTGGATAATGAAATCTGTTTCTTGGCCTCATTTTCTGTAACTAAAGGTGTATTTACAATATTTTGCTTCCCAGGGGAAAGAAGGAGATTTTGTGTACAAAGAAGTAATCAAGTCACCCACTGCCTCCCGTATTTCTCTTGGGAAAAAAGTGAAATCGGTGAAAGAGACCATGAGGAAGAGAATGTCCAAAAAATACAGCAGCAGCTCTGTCTCTGAGCAGGTATGGTGCGCACCATCCTAGCTGAAACCCCCAGGTGTCTGCCAGCAGGGCAACCACGGCTGCCCCATCTGAGATTTTGAATAACGCTTAGTCCTCAGACTCCTCACCCTTGCTTTGCTTATACAAACATTTGCTTCTACTTAAGGTTATGCATGCACCTATGCCTGGTGTTAGACATCCAAGACTAGGCCCTGCCTTCTATATTCAGACAGAGGCCAAAGGGGCCACCTGAAGAAATGAGTCCTCCTTGGTGAAGTAGGCACTAAAGATTATAGTCTCTATTTCCACTGGAATACCAAAGGGAGATTTTTCTCTCCTAAAATACCATTGGTACAAAATGTCTATCACCAGATCCAACCATTTCAGAGGTAGTGAGAAGCACAGAGCGAGTCTGAGGAGGAAATTCAGCAAATGCTTCCTGGCTCCTGGACTTCTGCAGTCATTAGGTCTCCATGGATACAGCTATCGCTAACAATTCACTATCACAGTAGCAGTATTGATCCGACCCCCACATCCCAAGTCTATTAAAAAAAAAATAATCGCTAGGAGCATGACTAATTTCTGTCTCAGTTGCATGAGTAGAAGGAATAAAAACACCAGGGAAGGCTTTGAGGTTAATCTTGACCACTGGATTTCAAAACCCTCTCTCCTGGCACCTTCATGGTACTCGTGTTGCAGCCTGTTAAAGCATGATGGATGAGTTAGTTCTGCTTGAAATATGTGGGGAATGTCTCTTCAGCTTCCTTATGGAAACAGCTGGGAACGTAGGCATTTCATTGCTCAGCTGCTGCCCCCTAGTGATGGCAGCCTAAACACCAGGCCTCTTCCTGTTTGAGCCACCAACTTGGCCAGCCCCACACGTGCACATTCATTTGAACAAAGTATCTTGATTTTATGCCAGTGGTTCTCACTATAGGAGTGGAATGACTTTGCAGGGTTATAGACTATTTAGCCAATTTCAGTACCTTATATATGGAGAAGCATGAAAATGTGGCCAATTGTTTTAGAAGGAGTATACTTTATAAAAAATATAAATGTTTTTCAAAGTAAATGAAATATTCTTTGATAGTATTTTCAAATACTATATTAATAGTCATTAATAGTAGATTATAGTTGACCTGCCTTTGGAGTCTAGCTAATTACTGAGCTATTGAATTTGCTTACAGTCCTTAAAAGATTTGGCTAATTATTCTGTCCTGTGGCAGAGATATTTTTCCCCTGAAACATTTTCAAGATATGAGAGATATATACACACATATATGTACATATATATATATATATATATATGTCTATATATCTACTTATATATAATGAAAAGTAATTTGTATATGTGTTTGTGTATGGGCCTATATATTGGGCCTTGAACTCAGGGCCTGGGACTATAATTTAGCTTTTTCATTTTTCATTCAAGGCAGGCGCTCTACAACTGGAGCATAGCTCCACTTTTAGATTTTTTTTTTTTTTGCTAGTTAATTGAAAATAAGAAGCTATGGACTTTTCAGCCTTGGGCTGGTTTCAAACTTGAGCCTCAGATCTCAGCCTCGAGCCACTAGGATTATAGGTGTGAGCCAACAGCACTTGGCTTTGAAAATTAATTGTGTGTGTGTGTGTGTATGTGTGTGTGTGTGCTTGCATGCACCAGTCCTGAGGCTTGAACTCAGAGCCTGGGTGTTGTCTCTGAATCCCCCTTCCCCCACTCAGGCTAGTATTCTATCTCTGGAGCCACAGCTGCACATCTACCTTTTTGGTATTTAACTGAAGATAAGTTTCTCATAGACTTCGCTACCCAGGTTGGCTTCAAACCATGAGCCTGTGATCCTCAGATCTCAGCCTGAATAGCTAGGATTACAAATGTGAGTCACTGATGTCAAGCCTGAAAATACATTTTAAGTGTGGCCATGGGCCACAAATTTCTAGTTTAGGAAGGATATGGTTAAAAAGGAGACTTGGCTTGGAATGTGGCTTAGTGGTAGAGTGCTTGCCTAGCATGTATGAAGCCCTCAGTACCACATAAACAGAAAAAGCCAGAAGTGGTGTGGTAGCTCAAGTGGTAGAGCGCTAGCCTTGAGCAGAAGAAGTTCAGGGACAGTTCTTAGGCCTTGAGTTCAAGCCCCAGGATGGGCCAAAAAAAAAAATTAAAAAGGTATAGATAATAGTCATAGCAACAGGTATGGATATAAAGGCTGATTTGATTGCTGCCACTGAGGACCAAATTGCTAACAGTTACAACATGTCTCCATCCACTTATGCAACTTAGTTCTGTTGGAACTATTTCAGGACTCTGGCCTGGATGGGATGCCTGGATCCCCTGCCTCAGCAAAGCCAGACTCAGAACATGTGGACAAACCCAAGCTCAAAGCCGGGGGATCGGTGGAAAGCCTTCGGAGCTCCCTGAGTGGGCAGAGCTCCATGAGTAAGTATACTTCGTAATTGGAGATGATTTCCTTTGGAGTTCAAGTCTGATATTTCTTGAGGAACAAGCTCAGGCAAGTTAAAGATGAGTAAGGTGAATTCTTTGTTCTCAGGATGCAATTACAGAGCCAGATTTGTCATGTTTGTTTGGTAGATTTACAGCAGTGCCTCACAAGAAGGGAGATTCACTTTGATTGCAGAAGACAGAAAATATATCTCAGTGGAAGGATCTAGAGACGATAGGAGAAGAAAGCAATGGGAGAAAATGCAAGAACATGGCCAGCAAGATAAAGGGGGCTGGGGAAGGGGGAGATAATTACAAATGTAGCAAATAGTCTTTAGCTAGGCTTCAGCTGAAGAGCTGAGGGACAGCACCCAGGCCCAGAGTTCAGGCCCCACGACCGACCAAAAAAATAAGATTCTGGGAATCAAAATGAGAGAGAGGAAGGAGGAGGGATGAAGCCTTGTTGCCCCATGGAACTGGAGGAGAAGCAGGGCACCTGGGTGTTTGTTCATGGGCTTACAAGGGGCACATTTGGATCTAGGGCTTATACCTTACTACCATGCACAGCAGAGGTCAGGAGCAATGTTAAAACACTGATGATCACCCAGGCTGGGTGACAACAGATCAGCCCCTATCCTAACACTGCTCTCTTGGGTTCAGTTTAGAAGGGGAAGGAAGAGACAAGGACACACATGCACAGAGAGTAAAATGTGACTGACTTTCAGGTTAATCCGATCCAGGAGATCCTCCACAGACTTGGGCTGGGGAGGTTTTCCTTTCCTCCTCCTCCTGGTGGGGCGCTTGGGTTTCTCATCTTCCTCATTGAGCACATCCA
Source organism: Dipodomys ordii (assembly GCF_000151885.1). Lineage (NCBI taxonomy): Eukaryota > Metazoa > Chordata > Mammalia > Rodentia > Heteromyidae > Dipodomys > Dipodomys ordii. The sequence goes on along the minus strand of NW_012267314.1, from coordinate 5,853,194 downwards.
TATGGATGAACTTGAATGTGCCCACTTTGTTGTTCACCAGGCTCATCCAGGTGCCCCTACTACTGGCACCAAAATGAACAAACACACACAAAAAAAGCAAAGATTTTGACGAGCGGAGTCCTGCCTTGCCTTTTGCCTGGACTCTTGCCATGCCATGGATGCCCTGATCACAAGAAGAACGTGCCGAGCCCTTGTTCTCTTTTTTATTTTTTTGACAGTCATGGGCTTGAACTCTGGGCCCAGGTGCTGTCCCTCAGCTCTTCAGCTCAAGGCTAGTACCCTACCACTTGAGCCACAGCACTACTTTCAGCCTTTTCGGCTTATGTGGTGCTGAGGAATCAAACCCAGGGCCTCACGCACTCGAGGCAAGCACTCTTACCACTGAGCCACCTTCCCAGCCATGTGCCCTTGTTCTTTAGGAACTCTATTGGGGATGACAGAGAGCTCATGCTTGGCCCCTGCTCTGGTCTGACACTGGCTTGTGGCTGGCTGACAGCTTCCCTTCTCCGGGCCTTCATGTCCTAGTCTGCAGGACTGTCAGTGCTTTCCAGGCTGGCTGTGTGCGCAGTGTTTACCTTTCTTTCTATTTCTCTTGCCCAGGTGGTCAGACAGTGAGCACCACCGATTCCTCCACCAGCAACAGAGAGAGTGTCAAGTCAGAGGATGGCGATGATGAGGAGCTGCCCTACAGAGGCCCTTTCTGTGGGCGAGCCCGGGTGCACACAGACTTCACCCCCAGCCCCTACGACACGGACTCACTCAAGCTCAAGGTGAGGGTCTCAGTGGCCTCAGGGCAACCAACCCAGGCCCTTTTGTCTCTGTTTGTTTGCTGGTTTTTGTGCTGGTCCAGAGGCTTGACCTTGGGCACCTGAGCCCAAGGTTGCTTTTTTTTGCCCCCTTTATTCCCTCTTGTTGAATGCTGGCCCTGCCATGGTCCCACATACCCCAGGCTCTATGCTTTCTCCAGGGAAAGCGGAAGGTATGGAAACAGAGGTATCTAGGTGGGATGTAAGGTTGGATGGGATCCCACAAATGCATGAAGTAGTCACTGGGCAGGGCTTGCCACTGCCTTGTGATACGTGGGAAATTAATTCTCCAAGAAGTAGGATTCTTTCCCCCACCTTTCCCCCTTCCCCCTCCCCAGGCCATGGAAGAATGGAGATGTTTTGAGAGTTGGAGCTCTAGGCAGCCTGCCCGAGACCAGAGATTTCACACACACATGGCTGTGCAGTCTAAGAGGGAGAGTGGGTCATGGCCCACATGGCATTCAGCACAGTCAGAAATGTTCCTCTGGTCTCTGCCAAATTTTCCATCATATTCTGCAGCAGTCACTCAGAAAGGTGACTTGTGATTTTGCCTCACATCATTTTCCCACCTATGTCTGACTGATTGATTGTACTACTCATGCTTAGAAATGCCCCTACTGGAAAGATCTTTTGTTCTTTGGGCCACAGAAAGGAGACATCATTGACATAATCAGCAAGCCGCCCATGGGCACCTGGATGGGCCTGTTGAACAACAAAGTGGGCACATTCAAGTTCATCTATGTGGATGTGCTCAATGAGGAAGAGGAGAAACCCAAGCGCCCCACCAGGAGGAGGAGGAAAGGAAAACCACCCCAGCCCAAGTCTGTGGAGGATCTCCTGGATCGGATTAACCTGAAAGTCAGTCACATTTTACTCTCTGTGCATGTGTGTCCTTGTCTCTTCCTTCCCCTTCTAAACTGAACCCAAGAGAGCAGTGTTAGGGTAGGGGTTGATCTGTTGTCACCCAGCCTGGGTGATCATCAGTGTTTTAACATTGCTCCTGACCTCTGCTGTGCATGGTAGTAAGGTATAAGCCCTAGATCCAAATGTGCCCCTTGTAGGCCCATGAACAAACACCCAGGTACCCTGCTTCTCCTCCAGTTCCATGGGGCGACAAGGCTTCATCCCTCCTCCTTCCTCTCTCTCATTTTGATTCCCAGAATCTTATTTTTTTGGTCGGTCATGGGGCCTGAACTCTGGGCCTGGGTGCTGTCCCTCAGCTCTTCAGCTGAAGGCTAGCGCTCTACCACTTGAGCCACAGTGTCACTTCTGGCTTTTTTTTTCTGCTTATGTGGTGCTGAGGAGTCGAACCCAGGGCCTCTTGCATGCAAGGCAAGCACTCTATCATTGAACCACCTTCCTAGCCCAATTCCCAGAATCTTATAGCGAGGATTCTATGCTTTTTTTTTTTCTTTGCAAAATCTTCTTGCTCCTGAAAATTTTATGGGGCTTTCAAAGTTGGATTTTGTCTTCTTCGCTCTAGGCTCCATGGAGAGAAAGGAATTAATTTATTAATTCAGTTTCATTGCCAGCCAGTAGGCTCCATCATCATCTAAAATTATCTATCTATCTTAACTGGTGATGAATAAAGCGCCCTGCCTGTCTGCTAAGCTGGAGGATGGGGAGGCCCAGAATAGGTTACAAATGGTACTCGTCTTTGGATTAGATTAGCCAGAAGATGGCTATGGGTAAGGAGCTGAGGAATCTGAGGCTTGTTGGCTGGGCTGCCAGCTCATTCCAGTCTTCCTTCTGTTTCCCACAGGAACACATGCCTACTTTCCTGTTCAATGGGTATGAGGACCTGGATACCTTCAAACTCCTGGAGGAGGAAGACTTGGATGAATTAAATATCAGGGACCCAGAACACAGAGCCGTTCTCTTGACGGCGGTGGAGCTACTGCAGGAATATGACAGTAAGTCCTCGCACACACAGAAACGGTTGTTGGTAGATCAGCCACATTCTTTGGTCACTCGCAGGCCTCTCCCCTAAGCTATTATCCATCATGTGATTAGGTCCCTAGTGTTACTCATTCTCTCTTGTTCTCTCTAAAGCCAAGGTCAGTTCCAAATTAAACTAAACAGCTTCCTAGTGCGACATTCCTGTTCACATGGAGACAAATGGAAGGCAGCACCGAAGTGTGAGAGAATTCCATTGCAGTTTTTTTTTTTTAAGAAAAACACAGCGATACTATTGCAATGTGTCCTGCATTTAGTCATTAGGATCCCTGAGCACAAAAATGATCGTCCATCTGGGACTTCCTTGGTCCATTGAGGATTAAATATGTACTAAAACACGTGAGGAGTTGTATTCTTATTAATGAGGGTGGTAACTGAAGAAGTAAAATTCATCAGTTTCCTTTCAAGAAGGCAATCTCTCTGAAGTGAAGATACCGAGCAGAGAATTGTCAGCCTAAATGACAGCTTATTTTTACAGCCTGTGAACAGAATTCAGTGAGCTTCCGGCTTTTATGGAGTCTACTTCACTGCATCCTAGCTGTTGCTCCATTAACCCAGTCTTGTCTTGTTCTTTAGTCTTCAATCTGACATCAGAATTATCCCTGAAATTATTCATCATGAAGGGAGTAGCCCTTTGCAGCCATTGAAGTGAAATTCATTTTCTTTCAAGTGTTCTGCTTCAGGAGTATCAGTTCTAATACCCTTTCTATTGCAGAAACACACGCTAAACCATGCTTAATGGTGGAAACAAAATTATACGTTACTGATAGTCTCAAACTTACAGGGCTTTGACTTTCCAATGATGTGAAAGAAACAAAATTTTACTTCCAATTTCCATCCTGATCTTCTCATGGCCTGGAAAAGACAGTATGCTGTCTGATCCTCTTATGTGATTGCTGGGCTGTCCCTGCTCCCAGTCAGCCCTGGATGACCACTGGTACTCTCCAGTACCCTGTGTTACTAAGCTTGGATGTTCAATAGGTTGGGTGTGTTGAGTGCATATTTGCCTTAAAATATCCTTATGGGGTTCTAGAACCCTCTTGTGAGCTGAGGAACATGGGTGCTGGCCTTCTGAGATCCAAGAGACTTGGAAACACATAGGCCATTAATTTTACTTCTGTTTAAAGAGCGTATTATCTAAATTAGCTAGTAACAGGGAAGTATACAGCATCAAAGAGGTCCAAACCCCAGATGAACAAGCATCCTTCAGGAATAGATTTGGAGAGTTTGTGATATCTAATATCACTTTCTAAGCAGAGCTCTGTAGTGTTCTAAGAATGTACAGATGTGTGTAAAGACCCTAGACAGTGGCTGATAGAACTGATCAGCTGTATTCATAGGAATTACCATTAAATCATCTGTCCTATACCACATCTGCTATATGATTTAACTCATCTGCTCTCCCCTAACCATCTGGTTTATATCCACATATCCATACATTTCCTTTGTCATTTAAATATAGGAAGAACAAAACTAAATCCTAAATATAAACCTGGACTTGGATTTAATCCATTTCATGCCACAGTAGCCCAGAGCCATTTTCCTTGGATCACACAGAGATAGTGGGATAGTCTTTGTGCCAAGGGCATTTTGTAGAAGGAGGGAATCTTTATCCATTAAAACACTAACTAGGAAGGCTAAGAACGCTGCTTCTTCATAGATCCCATTTTGAATCTATACATGTTCATTGTTTAGAATTTCTCAGATACATAACATAGCATTTTCTCTTACCGGTCCTAAACCTAAGGCTCCAAACCTCATGTCTACTGATTTGTGCCTAGAGACTGACTCCAGACTTGTCCTTGGCTTAGAAGAGTTCACATCTGATGTAATCAAGTTCACTGTGTTTAAGAAATATTCCCGGCCAGGCACTGAGGCTCATGCCTATAATCCTAGCTACTCAAGAGGCTGAGGTAGGAATGTCTGTAAGACTCTTACCTTCAATTAACCACCAAAAAGTCGGAAGTGGAGCTATGACTCAAGTGGTAGAGTACCAGCCTTGAGTGAAAAAAGCCAAAGGACTGAGCCTGGGCCCTGAGTTCAAGCCCAAGTTCTGGCACATACACACACACACACACACACACACACACAAGATAGATTCTAAGTAGTTAAAATAACTTAGAGAAACACAATAGGTTTCTGTTGAACTAAATTTCTGTATACGAGACAGATAGAGCGATCTAATGAGGTCTTTGAAGACCTGTAGAAATCTTGAAGTGTTCAAACTTCTTCCAAAGGTAAAATGTTGATTGCAAGCACTGCTTAGAAGTCATTGTCTTCCACTGCTAGGGGGTGGAGCCTCCAGGCTCAGTTCCATTTGGAAAAGGCTTAATTGTCAGATTGCTCTTTCTTACAGTCTTTCAGGTCTTGCCCCCCTTTTTAAAAAAATTTTTAATTGTGGCTAAATATGTATACCAGGAAGTTTATCACCTTCATTATTTTGCAGCTCAATGTAAATAATAATCTTTCTAAGAAGTTTAATGAGGAATCCCTTCAAACATGCAGTATGAAGTACAGAAGAAAACAAATACATGCACATACATTTCCTGAATTCAGCTGAAGTCAACATTGTACCATATTGCTTCCATCTTTATTTTCATAAGAAATGAGGTTACCTAACAATCAGTTTCTTCCCTTTCTTCCTGAGGCACCTACTCTCCAGCATAAGGCACATCCATTAAGCTATTTTTGGTGCTGGCACAACTCCTCAGTGTCTTAGCATGTCCCTTTCTCTGTACACACACATTCATGCAGACATGGCTGTGTTTGGGTAGAGATGAGAAAGAGCTTTATGAAGCCCACATCAATCCCTCCGGGGCCTACTCATGTGAAGTTTCAATCCTTTGGTCTTCTTTGACTACAAGGACCTGCATGGTTCTTGCTCATCTGCTTTCTTGTTTTGGCATCAACTTGAATTTCAAGTGAAGTGTAGGAGAAGGTTATAGAATGGATTCTGCAGTACATACAGCAAGACATCCACCTCTTTCCCCCTGGTGGAGACAATGACGTCTAGCTCCTTCCCACATGATCATGGCTTCAGCAAAAGAACTGTGGTTTTCAGAGGAGGGAATGAAGCATTCTGCTATGTTTGATGTCGTTTGATGTTTGGTGTCCATACCGTGGTGGGGAACAGGTTTTCTCCTATTCCTGCCGATCAGCACTCTGAAGTCTGCTTAGCCGCTCTGTCTGAACTGTGGCAAACGACACTGCTTCCCTTTCTTGGGTTGTAGCACAGAGCTCAAAGCCCTCATTTATAAGCATCATTTTCCTAAATAATATGCTGGACTAGGACAAAGGCTACTCCAAATCCACAGGCTCTTCGACCCGATGAGGACATCACTGTAGAATGTTCCTGATTTCGGTGGGGGGAGGGAAAGGAGGGGCTCATGAATTTCTAATCAGTTAAGTTTCCCTTCCTCATTCAATAATTAACACTCTAAAGTCAGGGTTCGAATGTAACATCTTATCCTGCTATACTCTTGCCAGAATCTGTCACAGAAGGCTTTCCCTGTGGGAAGTGAAGGCGGGAAGGGAAAAAGGGGTGGTGGAGGCGAGGCTGGAAAGGCAGCGCTCAGCCTCCCTGAGGGGTTATTTTGGTGACCTGAGGAAAAAAAACACCATATTCTGGTTACTGATATGTTTTCTTAAGAAATTTCTTTGTGTCTGTGGTTGGTGTGGGAGGTGAAGAGAAAAGACAAGCCATTCATCATTGCAACCAGCTATTTTCAGTAGGAAATGCTTGCTGGGTTTCCATTTTACATGACCAAGCACTTTCACTGCATAATCACACGAAGATGTTCGGTGTATAACCACGGCATCCCACGGTGGGCCCACGTGCTCAGGAGAGACCAGGCAGAGGGAGGAGGCTGGGGACTGAAGGGCCACAAGATTTCCCCCGTGATGTCCCCTAGGTGGACTCCTGTCGCAGGCACATCTGGAGCATCTCTTGAGTCTCCACCCCTCCCAGCTTGGGGAAGTCCAGCTGTCCCCAGCTGACAAGGAATGATGCTTCTACTTACATGAGGTTCCTCAGAAGGGTGTGTCCCACTTAAAGTCATCCAGCTTACGAGCATCGGCTACTCGCTTTGCAAGTTGGAGGGTCTCCTGAGCTTTCCCTGGCCCAGCCTTGTGCAGAGGAACTGGAAATGCTGGCCTGAGACAGAGGGACAAGTCCCACAAGAGAGGAAACACTCAAGTTCATTCCAAACAACACAAACAGAAGGAGACTTGCTGTTGGCTGTACCCTGGTCAGCACAGGGATCTGTGTGCTGTGGCCCACCTTCCTCTTTGTTAGGCGATAAAAGAGCCCACGTCTGCCACCAAGGACTAAGACCGATGATAAAATATGAGACTTCAAGCCAGGGGTGCCGGTGGCTCAGATCTGAAATCCTAGCTACGTAGGAAGCTGAGATTTGAGGATCGTGGTTCAAAGCCAACCCAGGCAGGAAAGTCCATGAGGCTCTTATCTCCAGTCAACCACCAAAGCAGCCAGAAGCGGAGCTGTGGCTCAAGTAGTAGAGTGCTAGCACTGAGCAGAAAAGCTCAGGGATAGAGCCTAGGCCCTGAGTTCAAGACCCAGGACCCAGTACCAAACCAAAAAAAAAAAATTAAAATGTGATATTCATTTGGCATTTTTACGTCAGCTCCCAAATTTGGAGAGGAGGCAACTTCAGTCCGTCTCTGTGAAGCAGGTGACTTACTCCAGCTTAGGAGAGTGGCATTGCCTCACCCGCTCTGTCTCAATGATGCCAGCACTGCATGAGGACCGCACGGGTCCCCTTTCCAGCCCACACCCCGCTCCGCATGTCTCCTCTCCGCTCAGTCTCCAGTGTACCTCTGAATAACTGGGAAGGAATCAGAGCGCTCGGCTTTGTGCTCCCTCCCTCCCAATTTACTTCCATAACACCGACAGTGTATTTTTTCAAAAAGCCTCTGATGTCACTAACCCATTTTGATCGTATTCACTCTAAAATAATATGTTCTCTTCTCAAAACCCAAGGCCTAACCGTGCAGTCATGGAAGATCAAAACCCAGATCTGATGACTTCGTGGCGTTGGCTTGTGTCTCCCTCCCCCTTGTGATCCTGTGCTGTGTGCTCACCTGCAGGTAACAGTGACCAGTCCGGGTCCCAAGAGAAGCTGCTTGTGGATAGCCAGGGCCTGAGTGGATGCTCCCCGCGAGACTCCGGATGCTACGAAGGCAGCGAGAACCTGGACAATGGTACTGTGAGCCCCGGTGCTCAGAACCTGCTTTGGCGGGGCCTGATTCTCGATGTATCAGCTGTTAGTTACCATGGTGTACCCAGGGTTCATCTTTCCATCTTGCTGGCCTCTTCTCCATTCTCATTTCCAGTTGGTCTCTTCTGTGTATTCCTGGCTGCTGGGTGAACTTAATAAATTCCATCTAAACTACCTACAGCTGTAAAACCTAACTTGTGTGTCTCCTATGGCCCTTTCTTTATGCAGTTACAACTAACACTTCAGTGTTGGGATGTATCAGGCCCACAAGGAAAGCGCTTTACCAGGTAGGCCATCCATCAGAGTCACACCAGCAGCTCTTAACTGCCCCAGCTGCACTGCCAGTCTACAGGCAAATAGAGAGGGTGACAGAAAAGCCACATGTCTGGTTTATGGCTTCCCTGCCCTAAACAGTCAGAACACGGTCGATATGAAATTTCAGGAAATGTGCTTGTCTCAAACAGAAGCAGAGTGATAAGTACAATGGGCTCAGGCAGGCTAAATGTCCCTGTGGGAAGTTTGGTGGCTTCCTGTGATGAACCCCAAAATTCTCATTATTGCAAGATTCAAAATAGTAATAAAGTATTCATGCTGCCATCATGATTTCGATCTCTAGGGACCCTTGAAGATCATAGCAAAAAATGCCCAAGTTTTATAGGGGTACTTTTTTTTTTGGGTCCGGTCGTGGGGCCTGAACTCTGGCCTGGGCACTGTCCCTCAGCTCTTCAGCTCAAGGTTAGCGCTCTACCACTTGAGCCACAGCACCACTTCTGGCTTTTTTCTTTTTGCTTATGTGGTGCTGAGGAATCGAACGCAGGGCCTCATGCATGCAAGGCAAGCGCTCTACCACTGAGCCACCTTCCCAGGCCCAATACAGGGATACTTTTTGTGTGTGTGTTTGTTTTCTTGGTATCAGTACTGGGGCTTGAACTCGGGGCCTAGGCAACGTCCCTTAGCTTTTTTTGCTCAAGGTTAGCATTTGACCATTTCAGCCACAGCTCTACTTCTAGCTTCTTGCTGGCTCACTGGAGACAAGATTTGTCTTCCTGAGCAGACCTAGAACCTTGATCCTCAGATCTCAGCCTCCTGAGTAGCTAGGTATGCACCACCAGCACCCTGTCCAAGTTTAGCAGCTTTTAGATGCCTTTTGGAATCCCATCTTGTAATGCATAAGTTCAGATATTAGCCCCCACTAGACAATACTGGATTGCAACTCCTTAGTAGGTCACAGATAGTACTATTTTTGTGTGTGAGATAAAAGTGAGTAGAAAATACCAGAATGCATTTTATAAGGTAAGAATTAGGGTTAGATTTGTTAGCATCATTATTTGTAATCTTAGTTTCAGGGGTGTGTCTGTGTGTGTGTGTGTTAGGTGGTGAATACAAAACATTGCTCATACAGTGAATGATGGCAGAAAGAGTGTGAGATTCATTGTGGGCATCAAACAAAAAAACAGAACGAGAGTGCTCACTTCTGGCTACCAGCCCTCTGCTTGCATTTATTCAGCGTGACCCCTTTTTAGCCCTGGCAAGTATCCTTGGTTGGAACCTTAGAGACCTTAAAATTTGATCCATGAGCCCTGCCACCCGAGTGTTCTCTGTAATGTAGGAGGAGAACAGATCCTCTGAGCAGTAGTATTCAGATAGTCTGGGTTTAGATTGGATACAAAATCTCCCCAGGATTGTAGTGTAGCCTCAGTGTCAGCAAACATCAAACCCTCCCATAAGTCTGAAAGGTTTTCCTTTTCTGCTGATCACCTTCCCCTAGCCAAACAAATTGAAACTGCTCAACTGGGACACTTTTTATAGATGTCACCGGCAGAATGTTTAATGCCCAGAGAACTCGGATGCACCTGATGGCAAATTGGTTGAAAGCAGCTGCTGGGGCCTACTTTGAACTCTGTAAATCCAGAGATCTTACTAATCGAAGCTTAATGCAAAGATGGACTTTAAATGTATGATTTATATTGGGAGTGAAGTGGGGGGGGGACCCATATTTCTAAAATCTATGCTAATAGAGTTTTAAGAACTTCCTATTTCAGGTGGGTTTTTTCTAAAGTTTCATGGTATAGGCTTTCTGAAGATATTTTCCTTTTTTCCCCACTTAGCTGTGCTAGTGGAGAATGGGACCATGGCCAAGATATTCAGGAGCAGCAGTAAGCTAATGAGCTTCATGTGACCACAAAATAGCCAACAAATAATGCTTAGTGTGAGGTTGTCCGTCAGTGTGGACCACACAGGCAGACAGGCTGTCTGTTCTTGCATGACTGTTCACAAGGAAAGTGCTGGGGTGAGGCTCAGTGGTGGAGCACTTGCCTGGCTTGTGCAAGGTCCTGACTTCCATCCCACGCAGGGCAAAGAGAGAGGGAGGATGGAAGGGGAGAGAAGGGTGTTCAGCTTCACAAGGGAGGACACATGGCGTCAAACCAAGTCTGCTGACTGAAAGATATTTCACTTGTTGATTTGTGTCTTACCACAAAGAAAGACCTTATTTGTAAAATGTGATTGAGGAGGCCGCTGTGTTTACGATATCATCTCAGAGTCTGCAGTCCAGCTTCATGTGATGCTTTGCATCTTACCAGTTTGAGATCAGAGTGAATTTGGTAGCTGTGAAATCATGGAAGGAAGCTGTTTTTCTCTTGTAGGGCTACAGCCCCAGACCATTTATTTCTGCTCCTTCTCCTTCATCCCTACAGCCTTAGCTTATCTCAAACAGTGCCTTTTATTTACCCTAAAGTGGCCATTTGCTGTTTCCATGGGACCCATCCATCCCTTTCTTCTCCCTGCCAAATGAGCCCATAGCTTGCTTTTTCCTTGTTGCTACATGTATTATATTGAAGGGAAGAGATTGATTAATGGGGAGGTGTCAAAATTTGACATTAAAATATCACATTTAAGGTGTTTACTGAAAGTGCCAGCCATTTCTTTGTCCCTTCCAAGTCTGCTGTGGGTTTTTTTTTCATCTTTTTATGTAGGTCTAGAGTAATAAAATCACTTGGCTCCTATATCCTGTTAGCTGGTGTATTTCCCCCAGGCATCAGTGTAGCTCTGCAAGCAACAAGTTAACGGAAAGTGAAAGACAAAGGGCAAGTCTATGTATAAATGCACTCACCATGTACCTGTATGTGGAGGTATTAATTAGTACAGTGCCTGGCCTTTGGATAGCGACCCGTAGTAAACCTTACCAAGCAGCAGCAGCAGCAGTTAGTATGACCCAGTGGTCTTCATTAAGTAGATTGTGTCTGGATCATCATTCAGTTATCATTAGGACAGTTCATCTTAACCAGGGCAGCTGCTCTGCGAGAAGCATGTAAGTGTTTCATCAATGGTTTCTGGAAAAGTACTAACATCATTTTTTTACTGGTCTAAAACAAAGTTAGTTGCTCGTTTCTAGGTAAATTTATTAGAGAGCTGCTTCAAGTGAGGTAATTTAATACTTGTTGATCTTCCCTTCCGTGGTATCATTTATGGTCCCTGTCTCAAGATGTCGATCTAACTCTTTTCAACCATGAGCTCGGGGTCTTGTACTCAGCACACAAAGCCAAGGAGGGGTGGTCAGTGAACCTTGTGCCCAGTGCAGCGAGGAGCATAACTTTTCCTGTTCTGTCTGACACAGCATCTTTCTTTTCCACATAGCTCGATGAATCTCAATCTCCATGAGCCCCCTTAAACAACTAAAAATCCTTTAAAAATTATTCTTATTATCTTGGAGTAGTTGTACTGAGGCGTTGCAATTCAGCATGACAGTGTAGTTAATACACCTTGATCAATGGTCACCTCTTTTGTCATTCTCCCCCATCTCTGCCAACCCCACCCAACCACCCAATTTTCCTGGTTCTTTCTAAAACCATAAGGACCCTTCATCACCGAGCGCCACTAGTGATAGTGTTGTGTCCCTAGTGTTAACAGCGAGATATGGGAATTGGAGAGTTCCATTACACGAGGCTCTCTCTGTGCGTGGATTGGATTGCTTCGTTTTTGACACACGATTGTAAAATACAACTTTGTTTCCTAGGCAAGACTCCGAAAGCTGGCCTCTCGTCTGCCAAGTCGTCAACCGAGTCCAGCTTGAAGTCTTTCAGCCGGAGTCAGCTGGGCAACTACCCAACACTGCCTTTAACCAAGTCAGCGGAGGCCCAGAAGCAGGAAGAGGACAGCAGGGGACGCTGTGGTCCCAGCCCGGATATCGCCAAGCACTGTGACATGCCCTGTGGGACCGGAGCCAGTAAAAACCGGAGAAGCCTCCCCGTCTCCATCTGTCGGAGCTGTGAGACCCTGGAGGGTCCCCAGTCCGTGGACGCGTGGCCCCGGTCCCATTCCCTGGATGACCTTCAAGGAGAGCCTGACGATGGAAAAGTTGTGCCTACCGAGGTGACAGAACCCTCCTCTCAGATTGTACCAGAAGTGCCACAAAAGACAGCCACGTCCCTCGCAAAGCCGCAGCCCCCGGGGCGCGATTCTCCGGCCAGCAAGGTGTTGCTACTGACCCAAAGCAAGGGATGCTCTGATCCCCAGAAAATGACTCCTAAGAAACTGGACGGCTCCCCAGCGGCCACTTCCCTCGGCCCATCGCCTCCTTCGCCGCCGCAGGGTTGGCCCAGAAAGGAGGCTCAGCCTCCTGCCGTTAAACCCAGTTTAGCAAGGACGTCTCTGGAGGGCCACAGGAAAGGACATGACTTAGAAGGGACACACCACCCCGCGGGCACCAAAGAAGGGGTAGATGCTGAGCAGAGGGGTCCTGAGGCAAGGACGCAGCCAAAACATCTGTCCCAGCCCCCACCCGTCCCTGCCAAAAAGAGCAGAGAGCGCCTAGCCAATGGCCTCCACCCGGCTCCCCCAGGCCCTGACGCCCCCTGCCTGCCCATGAAGAAGGCCAGCCCTGCCAGCCCCGCCGACTGCCCGCTGGCATCCAGGCTGCCCCTACCCCCCTGGCTCTCCGAGCTCCCTGAGAGTGCCAGCCTCCAGGAGCACGGCGTGAAGCTGGGCCCCGCACTGAGCAGGAAGGTGTCCTGCACCCGGGCCGTGGACCTGGAGACGCTCACGGAGAACAAGCTGCAGGCCGAGGGCATCGACCTCACCGAGGAGCCCTACTCGGACAAGGTACCCAGGGACCCTTGCGGAGGTCGCTGGCGGTCAGTGCCCCGAAGGCGCGGGGAGAGCAGCGGCCCACCCGCCTCTGTCCAGTGCGGGCTGCCTGCTGTGAGCCAGAGCACAGACCTCAGCCCCCGCCTGGTGGTGGTGGTGGTGGTGGTGGTGGCGGCGGCGGCCGTGGCGGTGCTGGTGTGATTTGGGGGTGGGAGAGAGGCAGCTGCCCTTTGCTCACGGTGATAGGCGATCGGTTTATCAGAGCAGAACAAGATCCTGAACGATCTGGATTTGTGAGGGAGAGAGAGCCCAGCCTGGTGTGCTGTGTCTGACCCCCGTGTGTCCCCCACTGCATTTCCCCACACACTGACCAGGGTGCAAAATTAACCCACACAACAGCCTCCTCGAGGAGCATGCTGAGGATAACTGGACCTCCTGATCAGACCTAATTCAGACATTTCATAGGAGAACCGTTTGTGGTACCAAACCATTTAGATCTATAATTTTTTTAAATCATTTTTTATTTGAAAAGAAAGAAATGAATAAAAAGATCTGCAAGAACCAAACTAAATGTGAAGGCAGTGGTGCTAGCAGTGCTTTGCTTGACTCCTGGAAATGCATGTTCTGTCATCGGTCATTGTCATCTTCCTCTTCCTCCTCCTCCTCTTCAGAAAATTCTTCAGACCATGGATTCCTCCTAGTTGCCCCCTCCCTATTCTTTTCCTCCCCTTCCTTGATATATTATGAGTGATCCCCTTTGAGGAAAGGAAAGTAAGGAGAGTTTTCTAGCATATTCAGCCCAGTGATGTGGTACACATCTTCATAGCTAAACAGCACACAGGAGAACATCTACCCAGAAGGATTTGTCCTGCAGTCTAGGAGTCTGTCTTCAGCAGCACAGGAAGAGTTGGCAACACAATCAGAGTGAGACAGGGCATTAGTCTGAAACATACAGGCTGGTCAGGATCTGCCTTCTTCCTTCATTTTGTTTGTGTTGTGTGCTGGTACTAGGACTTGAACTCAGGGCCTGATTCTTTTCTGAGCTTTGTTTGCTCAAGGCCAGTGCTTTACCACTTGAGCCACACCTCCATTTCTGGCTTCTTGCTGGTTAATTGGACTTTGCTGTTCCAACTGTCTTCAAACTTCAATCCTCAAATCTCCACATCCTGGGTAGCTAGGAATACAGGTACAAGCTACCAGTGCCCAGCTGTATCCTGCCTAATTGGTTTCAAAACACTTCCGTAAGAAATGTACTCATTATCTTGCCCATGTAATTGTAACCCCTCTATACGGTATTTTCACAATTTTTTTTTTAAAACACACTTCCCTAGAGCTTGCTGGTATTTGGAAGCATCCATCCTGATAACCAAGACCATCGATTTGTTTCCAATTGGAATCTGGGTGTTAATTTCCTAAATGTGCTAAATGCATTATCCTCTCCTAGGTTTAGTATATTTTAGAAAAAAAGAAAGACTAATCTGGACAACTCTTCATGCCCCATGTCTGTTCTTCCCTGGTAGCATGGCCGCTGTGGGATTCCTGAAGCCTTGGTGCAGAGATACGCAGAGGACTTAGATCAGCCCGAGAGGGACATCGCCTACAACATGGACCAGATCCGGGTGAAGCTGCTGCGCAAGCAGCACCGCATGGCGGTGAGCACCCTCTCGCACGTGGTGTTCTGAGGGCTTTTGGTTACAGTGCGAAGGCTGAGCAGTGCTAAGGAAGGAAGGAAGCGGCTGGGAAGTTAAAACATACTATATATAGAGAGAGAGTATGCTTTAACTTATATATTTATAGTATTTATTTGTAATAGTGTAATATTTATATATGTTATATATTACATATGTGTTGTATGATTAGCCTAGATTTTGATTTTTCCCCATCCTGGTTCTGGAGATAGAGTCTAGGACTTCATGTACGTATGCTAGGCAGGCATTCTACCTCCGGATCTGTACCTAAGCCCCAGAGTGTAGCTTACACTGGCCCTGAACTGCCACCACACTTAGCCTTAGAAATTTTCTAAAATATAATTTTAGAAGAAAATCTCAACATTGAAAACTATCTTTTAAAAAAAATGCATGGAAGGCTGAAGGTGGCTCAGTGGTAGAGGGCTTGCCTCACATGCATGAGGCCCTGGAGTCGATTCCTCAGCACCACATAAGCATAAAAAGCCGGAAGTGGCGCTGTGGCTCAAGTTGTAGAGTGCTAGCCTTGAGCTGAAGTGCGCCCAGGCCCAGAGTTTAGACCCCAGGACTGACCAAAACAAAACAAAACAAAATGCATGGAGTACACAGAAAATTTCAGTTAAAGAGAAATAAGTTCAAGTGAGATCCATTGTACCATGCGATTGCTACAGTTAATAGCAAGGTATAGCTATACTTAAAAAGCAAATGGTAAGGCGGTAATTTTAAGTGTTCTTACCACAAGAAAAAATGTGAAATATCATGAGGTAATTAATGCATCTTAAGTAGCTCACTTAGCCATTGTATTAAAATGTATGCATTCAATGAAACACCATGTTATGGATACTAAATAAATACAAATTTACTTAATTTCAAAAATAATTATTCCTATACATGTTTGTGTAGTTCTGATTATTCTCATTTATTTGAAAATGAATATCTTTTACTGTACTAAAAAAATCTTTTTTTAAATCAGTCTTTTATTGTGCTCTATTTGGTACATGTCTCATAGTTACCCAGTTCCACTGTTGAAACCTAGAGATATTTTCCAATTTTTTATTTTAATATACTGAAGAGCATCCTGATGGATAAATCTTTGTAGACCTACAAGTAATACCTGAGGATATGTATTCTCTGAAAAGCATTTGCTTCATCAAAATTGCACAAAATTCAAAGATTTTTTTACATACTACACATTGCCTTTTTAAAAGCCCTTATATATTCAGTAGTCAAGTTTCAAGGTCCATTTTCTTGTCTTCACCAACATTCATATTATTATGTTTTGTAATTTTTATAATCACATTGATTATATACTTAAGTTTTGGTTGTTCATGTAGATTCAAAGTACATGGAAACTCTGCTTTATAAAAATACAACCAAAAGCCGGGCGCTGGTGGCTCATGCCTGTAATCCTAGCTACTCAGGAGGCTGAGATCTGAGGATCGCGGTTCAAAGCCAGCCCAGGCAGGAGGGACTGTGAGACTCCTATCTCCAATAAACCACCAGAAAACTGGAAGTGGCGCTGTAGCTCAAGTGGTAGAGCGCTCGCCTTGAGCCGAAGAGCTGAGGGACAGCGCCCAGGCCCAGAGTTCAAGCCCCATGACCGACAAAAAAAAAAAAATACAACCAAGCCAGGAGCTAGTCACTCATCCCTATAATCCTAGCTAGTCAGGAGGCTGAGAACTGAGAATCGCAGTTCGAAGCCATCCCAGGCAGCAAAGTCCCTGACATTTCTTTTCTCCAATCAACTGCCCAAAAGGCCATAGGTGGAGCAGTGCTTAAGGGGTAGAGAGCTAGCTTTGAGCACAAATGCCCAGGGACAGTGCTCAGGCCCTGAGTTCAAGCTCTCAGGCCGGCGCGCGCACACACACACGCACGCACGCACGCACGCACGCACGCACTACAATGTAGCCAGGCATCAGTGACTCATGCCTGTAACCCTATCTACTCAGGAGGCTGAGAGTTGTGTATCTAGGTTCAAACTTTCAAAGCTAGCACAAGCAGAAAAGTATGAAATTCTTATCTCCAATTAACCTGTAAAAAGCTCAAGTGGAAGTATAGCTCAAGTGATGGAACATCAATCAGCTTAGAGTGAAAAAAGCTAAGGGAGTGTTTAGGGTCCTGAATACAATCCTCACTGACAGCCAAACCAAACCAAACCAAAGCAAAAAACCCCCACTACAATCCATTGAATTTTTATGCATATCACCGTCAGCACCCTGTATGGAAGAACATAGCACTGTGAAACGAAGTAGAAGCATAAATAAATACTTAAACAATTTTTAGACCCAACCATATCATTGGAGATTTGGTCTGATTCCAGATACCTTCTAGAACATTCTAGAATACTTCCTTCAAGACTTTTCTTTGCGAGCGTGTGTGTCAGTGCTGTTCTCCCGTAGGCCTGTAAACCAGTGTGGTCTTCCCCAGGCTCACTGCTGTCTTTCTGTATCTAGATCCCAAGCGGCGGGCTCACAGAAATCTGCAAAAAGCCCCTGTCTCCGGGCTGCATCACGTCGGTGTCGGATTGGCTCACCTCCATCGGCCTGCCCATGTATGCCAGCACGCTGTCTGACGCGGGGCTCAGCATGCTGAGCCAGGTGCCTTCCCTGTCCCATACTTGCCTTCAGGAGGCCGGCATCACCGAGGAGCGCCACGTGAGGAAGCTCCTGTCCGCAGCCAGACTCTTCAAACTGCCACCCAGCCCAGAGGCCATGTAGCCAGCCCAGCGATGCACCGACCTGGACAAGAGCCAGCCCTTCACTGTGCTTACAACGCCCACGCCGCTCCCCCATCCCTGGCAGGCTGATTCGGATCCCGAAGAAAGGCCCCGCGTGTGGCCCACGGAATGACACATCTAGACAAAGGACAGAGGCGCTTCTCCTCCAGGAGAGCCCCCTCAAGGAAACCGCTGGGGTTCTCAATGACCCCCCTCGCCAAGGGCAAGACAAGCACTTCATTTTATTTGCAGACACACAAGAACCAAGATGCCAAGTAGGTGTCAAGACCATGCCTCCAGCCTGGCCTTGTGCTGCCTGGGAGGAGAGGAGAGGGGCCGGGTAGCCTGTTGTTTCTGATGCGACCCTTGTCAGTCATGCCCACACCAGATGGGCGTAGCCAGGCCAAAGTCACAGCCTTGGGAATGATTGTACACCTTGGACCGTGCTCACTTGCTGACAAGCTAAAAAGATCTGGCTGCACCGGGAAAATAAGGAAGTCCTATTCTCCTTTAGATAAACAAGAGACTTTTGTAAGAATTGCTTTCTAGCAATCAGCTTTTATTTGCCTTAATATAAGCTTTTAAGCAGATACCTATCTAGTGTCCACAACCCTGTAACCCTGGTTCCAGGTCTTCAGCTTAAACTGCCATCTAACATTCCTGGGATGTTTCTAGAAAGAAAAAAAGGGGGAAAAAAGAGCTTTTCTAATTGTTGTGTTCTAACCATGGCTTATTTTGTAGGGGTGTTTATCAGACACGCTTTCATGTTGGGTCTTTAACCACAAACTCAGTTAAAAAAAAGAGAGATTGGAAATTCACAAGTGTGTGTGTGTGTGTGTGTGTGTGTGTGTGTGTGTGTGTGAGAGAGAGAGAGAGAGAGACAGAGAGAGACAGAGAGTGAGTGTGTGTATTGAAAAGGGAAATGGCTTCCAAGGTGGTTTTTTTTTTTGTTTCTTTCATTTCTATCTTTTTCTTACTTTGATACTTCTTAAAATTGAAACCAAGGTTCATTAAAGAGCCAGATACCCCATGTTAAGTCTGTATATTCTCACAGATCTCAATCCATTCTGCCCTCTTCTAGTGTTCGGGGTTTAAAATTTGCTCAGTAATCAGCAAACCTCTACAACCTTTAAGGTTTCTATTACTTAAAAAATGGATTTTGTTTTTCCTTCACATTCTTCTGAACACTATTTGAAGCATCCCTGTGGTTATTTAGAATAGAAGCATTTGGAATGCAAGACTTTGATCAAAAGTTCTCTTCATAGTTCACCTGGTTATTAAAAGAAATGCTTCCCTGGGGGCTTGGGGGAGCTTGGCAGGGGAGTGGTTATGTGGCTTACAAAGCTATCTTTAACATCTGTTTTAGATGTCTGGATCCATGATTGAGGAACAGGACATCCTCAGCTTGTGTGGGTGTCTTCATGTCTTGGTGTGAATTTTTCAAAATAATCTGTGTTATTATTATTAGTGACATACACCTTCTATAAGATGCCATGTGAAGGAGTTGTGGAGACCTCCAGTACAGAGTTACAGATCCCCGCTTTCCACTGAGCTCATCTTTCTCCCAGTAGGGTTGTGGCACAGCCTCTCTGCAGTGGCAGGGTCCCGGGTAGCTGCAGCTACCCAGCAGAGTGTTCTGTGGTGGAAGTTGGTGCTGTAAGACCATCTTCTCTCCTTGCTTTTGAAATACCTCAGCTTGACATTCCAGCAGGTCCTGCTCACCATGGTAGCTGAGCAAAAAGGCGACCCAGAAGTCTCGTGAGAGGTTAGTAGCCAAGGAGGAAGGGAAACCTCACGTGAATTTTAGTTCACTCTTGGTGTAGGGTTTTCATTTAAGTAAAACTAGCACTAGAGGTGTTGAGAATGCCAAACTATATCATTGTTTTTAAAACTCACTCTGGAAGTTACTGCCTTTGCATGGAAAATGAAATTCAGGGACCACAAATAATTTTTAGTGAGAGAATGTCTGATCTGAGGGGACTGAGGTGGTTTTTTTTTTTACTTTATTGTTTTCTTTTTAAATTTGTGGAATTTGGGTTTTTGTTGTTGTTGTTGTTTTGTCTTTTTTGGTGTTTTTTTTTTTTTTTGCATATCCTTAGTGTTTGTTGGGTCTTCTTTTGCTTTAAACATTTTCATTTGGTCTGAGAGGAGCCTGCATGCCTGGGTGACATACGACTGAAATGGCTGGAAGCTGCCTGGGCTGTTTGTAGTCAGGTGGCAGGCCGCAGCAATATCCATTTTTAATCCGTTTGTATTTAGTACAGAATTTTGAGTGACAGTGGAAATCGTTGTCTTTGGCAAGCACAAAAGAAACCTGAAAAGGCAGTTTGGCTCAGGTAGCTACACAGAATGTTGCTATGTACGAAACAGCTGTTCTGGAAAAGAAATACAGTTAACCCCAATGATTGACATTCCCAAATCACCAAGAATAAATCGCTTTTCCATGGCCTTGCCCCAGTGAAGGCTCTTTTCTCTGTCCTGAACCCAGTGTGGTCAAAATTGGAATCCAGTCCCCAACATAGCAAGAGCTTGCTTTTTTAACTGCAGGGAAGTCACTTCACCACGTCTCAGCTGCATGTGGTACTGTATTCTGTTCAGAAAAAAATAAAAACAAAAATTATATACATATATATATATAAAAACTGTCTGAGTCCAAGTTATCTTGATTTTAAATTGATAGAGAAAACATACTGTCAAGCAAGTTATATAACAACTAACAACATTGCACTTTCTGTATATGAAATCAATATTTAAATAACTTATTTTTCTCCATTGCTGTTCTTAAACGTTGTAAGTAGCTGTAATATACCAGTACCAATATGTTCTTGCAATTGCTTCAGCCCAAGAAAGCTGTGTATTGTTTTAAAAAAATGTAAAAAAACAAATTATTGTGATGTTTCATTTAGAAAAAAAAAGGTGGACAGAAGGGTTTTCCTATGTATCAAAACTTGTCTATAATTATGTCATCTATGTACCTAGAAAAAAAAGTAAATAAATTTCTCCGGTTGAATCTGCATCTTGTTTTATTCAGCACTTCAAAGGTGGATGGGAGCCGGGTGCCAGTGGTTCACATCTGGAATCGTAGCTACTGAGAAAGCTGGAATCAAAGTGACACTCTAGCTCCAGCTAACCAGCAAAAAGCCCGAAATGGAGGTGTGGCTCAAAGAGTGCCAGCCTTGAGCAAAAACAAATGAGAGTTCCAGGCCCTGAGTTCAGGTTCCAGTACTGGCACACAAAA
Source organism: Dipodomys ordii (assembly GCF_000151885.1). Taxonomy (NCBI): domain Eukaryota; kingdom Metazoa; phylum Chordata; class Mammalia; order Rodentia; family Heteromyidae; genus Dipodomys; species Dipodomys ordii. Next base: position 5,832,471 of record NW_012267314.1, on the reverse strand, counting down.
CCAGCCATTGAGTGTCTCTGGGTCTTTCCGTCAATTTACCAACTCCCCCAGCCTCTTTGTGTACTTTTTTTCTCATTCCTGATACAAAATAGGGTTGTAGATTTCATCTATCTACTTGGTGCCAGGGTCCTGCCCTTCCATTTTGTCTGAGTCTCCCCCTGAACTGATCTGCAGCACAAAGCAGGTCCTTGGCAGCCAGGGAAGCCACCTATTTCTTTTCTTTTTTCTTTGTTTTTTGTCAGTCATGGGGCCTGAACTCTGGACCTATGTGCTGTTCCTGAGCTCTTCAGCTCAAGGCTAGCACTCTACCATTTGAGCCACAGCACCACTTCCGGCTTTTTCTGCTTATGTGATGCTGAGGAATCGAACCCAGGGCCTCAGGCATGCAAGGCAAGCACTCTACCACTGAGCCACCTTTCCACCCCATTTATTTTCTTTTTATAATAGTTATTATAAAGGTGATGTGCAGAGGAGTTGCAGTTATACAAGTCAGATAGAGAGTACATTTCCTTTTGGATAAGTGTTACCCCTTCCCTCGCTCCCTCCCAGTTTTTCCCTGTTACCCCTACCCACAAGTTCTATAGTTCATTTTTAACCTAGTATCTAGTGAGTACCCCTGTTGTATTTGTTCACTCTTAGTCCCACCATTTTTGTGTCCTTACTATAAGTCTGAACAGGGACACCTACCTTTTGGCTAAGTTTCTGCCCAGTATCTGTTACCTAGGTAACAGACCTGGAAGCAGTCACCTTCCCCTCCTGCTAGGTCACATCCTGGGCCACCTCTGGTCACATGCCTCCCATCTGACCTTAGGAGAGTCCCAGACCCTGAGGTCACATCCAGATCCAGTGTGGCCACACCTTTCCCCCACCTGGCCACACTTCTTCCTGTCCCTGGCCTAGATAAGTCCTGGCCCAGAGATGGATTGCCCCCCCCACCCCTTTTTCCCCCTCCTTTTTTCAGCCATGCTTCTCCACCATGCACGGTGGGGAGAGCAGTTTGGTAAATAAACTTCTTTTCCTGCCTGAATAGCGCGTGGTGTTTTCTTCATCGGCTACCTAATGAAACCTACCTAGTTAACATACCTTACACTTACCCTCCCAAAGACATAAACAAGACGAAAAGAAAGCAAAAACAGCAACAATGGAAAAATAATGCAAAGAGTTCCATTTCCTAAGTATTTTTTCTTTTTTAATTTTTTTTTTTTAGTGAACACACTGTACAGAGGGGTTACAATTACATGGGCAGGATAATGGGTACTTTTCTTACCAAGCATTGCAGCCTCCTCCTTTGTTTACCCTTCACCTCCCTTCCCAGCCTCCCTCCCCCACCCAATCCTCCCCGCCTTTGCCCCCCCCCAACGTTGTAAAACTCGTTTTCAACATGACAACTTGTACTTATTGTTGCAACAGGTCCACCTGTATCCTTAAACGACTTGTTTTTCCCCATCTCCTCTACAAGTTATACTGACATCAAATATAGTGAAAGCAGGGGTTATATTGTGGGGGAGGGACATACAAAGCACCAAAGAGATAATCTTATAAATGCGTTAGAAACACATGCATGAAAGAAAAAAACATTAAAATACATATCTAAGGGTTCATTTTCCTAACATCACATTATCTGACCTTTTCCACTTGACTCATACATATACTAGATATTGTAAATAAGGGAAACCATGGGACCTCAGTTTCTTTGGGCCTGGCTTACTTCACTTAATATAATTTTTTCCAAGTTTTTCCATTTCCTAACAAATGGGGCAATGTCATTCTTTCTGATGGAGACATAGAATTCCATTGTGTATATATACCACGTTTTCTTGATCCATTCATCTACTGAGGGGTATCTGGGCTGGTTCCATATCTTAGCTATGGTAAATAATGCTGCAATAAACATAGTTGTGCTGGTAGCTTTAGTGTGGTCTTCAGAGGCGCATAGGCATTGACTTCTTTGTTTCTCTCCTAAGAATATCCTCCTTTGAGCTCACTGTGTGTGAAAGCCTGGAGTCTTGTAGAATGTACCATGTTCCAGTGTGTGAAAGCCTGGAGTCTTGTAGAATGTACCATGTTCCAGTGTGTGAAAGCCTGGAGTCTTGTAGAATGTACCATGTTCCAGTGTCTTCCACCTATTTTCTAAAATGCTATCTACACTCTGCACTTCCTCTGGGGGAAACTGACCCTTCCCCATGCTCAGCCTGGGGCATCCCCTTCCTCCTCCCAGCAGAGAACACAACTCAGGTCAGTCAGGCAGCCTTCTCCTGGAGGCTCTGGAGTTGAAAGGTAATACTGCAAGAGGGTGGAACTGAATGGCGGCCACCCAGCCCATGAGGCCGGCAAAGCCTGCACCTCTGCCTTCGTCCTTTGCTTACGGTGCAGTAGCTGCCAAACATTTCGCTCCTGTGACCAACCCTAAAGCGATGTTGGGACATTAAGAACAGCCATCCCCCATGGAGTGGATCCCTAAAAGTTTCGAACTCTTAAGCATGGTTGTTGTATGGCTGTACATTACCACCTTAGCATAAATAGTTCCATTTTAAAATAAAGCACCATTACGTTCAAATCTATATCCATTGGAAAAATGAAACTAACAGTTTGACACTTTCTCATGGTCCTCTGAAAGCATACAAAATAAAAGGCCCTAGGGTGAAACTTCTTTGAATAATTAACAGTTCCCCAAAATGAGGACTGGAGTTGTACGCTTTGCCCTCAAAAAAAAAAAATGCATCAATGAATGGAATACTGTGGTGCCAGTGGCTCACATCTATAATCCTAACTTCTCAGGAGGCTGACATCTGAGGATTGCAGTTCAAAGCCAGCCCAGGCAAAAACTCTGAGAGACTCTTATCTCCAATTAACCACCAGAAAACCAGAAGCTGTTCAAGTCCCTCAACAAACAAACCTCAACTTCTTCACTCTCTTTGTTCACAGCCATCTCCTCCCCCTTCAGAGCAGCAGCTTTTTCTTCTTCCCTGATGTTGTCTGACAGTGTCCTCATTCCCTACCCACTCTTTAAAAGTTCTAGAACCTCAAACATCCACCCCATCTTTGGTGGATCTCATTGTAATTGACTTTTCTCAGCAGAGTACAAGAAATCATCCCACCTGTCTATCCCTTGTTACACTTGGCTAAATTTAGCCCAAGAGCTTTCATACACAAATGCTTTGGTAAAAAGCTACAACCTAACTTACTACCTAACCTGATTCAAAGTCCAGTGTGGAAGCCACAAGGTTCTTCAGCCAACAGCTCAAGGCTGACCAGTCACTGGGGCCGCCTGATACCTACACAGCAAATAAAGAAGCTGGAACCTGCCTCACACCAAAGGCCCAGGACTCAGGTTTTTCATTTTAAACACTCTTAAGAAAAAAATGGAATGCATGAGGGCGTTTGTTTGAAAAAAGACCAGGTGAAAAGCTAAGGAAACAGCCAAGCAGGGAATTACAGGAAAAGCTGATACTACCCCCTCTCTCCTCCCCCCCCCCCCCCCCCCCCGCCAAAAAAAACCCTCCCTAACAATAAAATAAGAGGAAAAGAGAAGGAGAAAAAATGAGGAAATAGGATGAGACAAGTCTTTAAGCATCCCAACCTTACAGGAAGCAGAGATGAGATCCTCCCCCATCAGAAAACCAAGCAGCTTGTGTTATTTAACCTCAGGCCAAGTTCTAGAACCGGGAAGAAAGTGCTGGATGGCTTCCTTGGGCTAAAATGCCTCTTATATTTATAAGCGAATCGGCTCCAGCACAGAGAGCTGTAACTGCAGCATGTGGCCACCAGAGGGCACTGCTCTTCCAGGGGAACACAGGCTGTGGGAGGAGATGGAAGCAGGACTTCCTGGTGCTGCCCAGCTGGCAGCCAGTGTGAACCTTGGGTACCACCATCCCCAAAACGAACTGTGGCAGCGGGAACAGAGTAAGCCCTCGGCAAGTCTGCAAGTGCCCTCTAACCACCACACCTGTTGAAACGCTCTGGGGAAGGATGACTGGCGACTGATAGGATTTACGGTGCATTTTAATGGGCATGGCAGAACTCTTGGCTCCTTGGAGCCCTGCTTACTTCTTTACCAGGGCTGGTGACCTACCTCCATTTCCTGCACTTCTGTGGGTGTCTCTGGGTGTACGCAGGAGCACCCCCCTACCCCCACTGAAGGCTCAAGTTTAATGACTTTAAAAGAGTCTTCAACTTGAGATGCCAAACACACTGAATGCAACTTCACGTGGCGGGCTCGTGTGGGTTTTTGTTAGGCTGGCAATGTGTCACTCACATCGTGAATAAGTGGACGTTGTAATAAGAGCAGTGGGCCCTGCAACCCAGATGTCAGCGAATTCTTACACACCTGAGATCATTCCAGAAACACAGATCACCTGTGCATAAGACGCCCGCAAGATCCTCACCAAGCCACCCAGGGACCCGGCAGAGAACAGGTGAGACCTGACCTCGGCTTGTTTTATTCCGGTGCTGTTTGACTAAGTCCTTGGTTCTCACCTGAACTAAATCTCAAAATTACCTGGTGTATCAGGATCGCACAGAGACAGAATTCGTTCAGGGTGTAAAGAATTAGAGAATTCTTGCGTGGAATTGGCTTATGGGACTCTGTGGGTTGGCGAGGGAGTCAAATATCCACAGGGCAGGCCAGCAGAAGAGCAGGCCTTTAATCCTTCTACAGAACACAGCAATGGTGCTGGAGATGCTAGGGGCCGGAGATGTGTCAAAAACATCATCTCACCTGAGAAAGCCTTGGGAAAGGAGGTACCCGGGCCTCACCCCAGCACAGGTGGGGTTCAGACGCTCACAGGGTATTTTTCAGGCTTCCTGGGTTATTCTGATGTATAGTGAGAGTTAAAAATGGTTCATTTGCTCAGTGAGAGGAGCCCTGGGGCCTTAGAATTCGAATCAAGGCCTCCAGCCTGTTTACTGGCCTCTGTTCCCCGCAGCAGCTCGGTCTCTTTGCACGCTCTGTGTCGCCAGGAAGGCCCTTTACCTCTCAGCCTCATTCCGATTTTATCTACTGTCTGATTACAGAACCACTGTTCTGTTTGGCCTCCCTATTCACCGTTCCTTGGCAGGGATGGTGATTGGTTCTGAGGGGGTCTTGGCAGTGTGGCTGGCACCGGCCTGCAGTATGATATTCCCTCCCTGAGAGCGAGACTTGCGTGCTGTCTGCGGGCAGCAGTGAGGGGAGAGAAGCAGGCAGGCATCTCCCTGGGGCCAGGGGTGCTGGACACCATCTACCTGCTAAGAAAGACACACACCTGCTCTCTGTGTGCTACCGTGCTTGCTAACGTTTGCTGAGAACACCTGCCAGGCGAGCCGTGGATGAGGCGGGAGGGCGGTGAGGGTGATCCATTCTGCCCGGGCATTTGTGGGGCGCACCATGGGGTTGAGAGAGAGCCCCGAGAACACAGACGCTAGCTGGCTCTGGCCCTCAGCTACCGGAAGCCCCGCCCGTGCCCACAGCAGGCACCTTCGGGAAGGAACCATCTTAGAAGGCAGCACTCCCTGTTCCTGGCTTGGGTGCTTTCTTCTCAGCATTTCTGGAACATTCCCTGGAAGATTCCTCTGTCCATCCTCATTTGACTTTCATTCCCAACTCAGAGTCTTCTCCCCATCCTTCCTTCTCTGGCTCTCTGATCAGGTCCAAAGGCAGGCTTCCAGCAGGACCTGAGCAGCCCTGCTCAACCTCCCTTCCCCCTGGGCTGGCCAGAGCCTTGCCCCATGCTACACATGGGCACTCAGAGAGGGGCCCAAATCTACAGTGGATGTCATCATCATCATCATCATCATCATTTTTTTAAAGCCAGGGCTTAAAGTCAGAGATTGAGCTCTTTTGCTCAGGGACTATGTAGGCATTGAGCCACAATTCCACTTCTTCCACTTCGGGCTTTCATAGGAGATAAGAGTTTCAGGGGCTTTCCTTCCTGGGCTGGCTCTGAACCTCTATCCTCAGATTTCAACCCCCCCTAGTAGCTAGCAGCCCCTAGCACTTGGCCAAAGTATGTTCTTGGATTCCTAAGAAATAAATTCAAAACCATCATGTTTCAAAGTGTCGTGAACAGAAATTCTGTTCAAGGACACTGCTATCTCTCCTACCTGCTCATCAACTTCCACGAATATGACAGGAGCCGAGAGGACCCGTAAGCAAAGCCAGGGGATCCTACCAGCTTCGCGTTTGTCCCCTCTCTGAAAATCACGAACCGCTTTGATCCGCTCAGCCAAGGTGAGGTCGCCTTCTTCTATGTAATTGAAGTGCTTTTGTCTTCATGTACCCAAATGACAACGTGTTCTCTAGCCCTCCTCCCCGAGATACCCTGGCCCTGTCCCAAGAATTAAAAACAAAACCTGCTCAAGAAATGCCAGGCTTAACTCGAACAATCCATCTCCACTCTGAGCCTCGGCAGGCTGGGATGAACGCCGTGGCCACTTGGCCGCGATGGACAAGCTCCAATGTTCTGCCATGGTAATGAATCCTGCCGCAGCATCACTGCTGACAGATGGAGCCCGTGGTTCAGAGCCTTTGCTTTCTGCTCTTCACGGGATGTTTTATTGTGATGGAGGACACAAGGACAGTCTCCATCTTGCCAGCTATGACTGCCTACAGTTCGAAACCTCCCCAGTCCCTCTCCCCCTCCCCCTGTGGGGATTTGCTCTCCGTCCCACAGAGCCTGGGGAATCATGAATGGCACTTAGCTGTGCAGATAAGCTGCCCAAACCAGCATTACCCACCCCCAGCATGGAGGGGGGCAGGTAAGGAGATCTAGACCCTCCTCCCCCCTCCATGGGTCTTAGCAGGAGGGGGTGGAACAATCAGCTGAGCCCCCATAGTTCTGTAGAAGAGAGCCTCACTTCTCATACAGGTGGTCGCTAGGTCCCTGTTCACATTTACCTCCATTCCTTCATGACCACGCTACAAAACACAGACTGTGCATGCTCCACACCAATACCACTCCCCCACCCAGGGCAATCAGAAACTCCACCCCTTAAAGACACTTTGGTTAATTTGGTCAATTTGGAGGCTTTTTCCCCCCTTCCCCATTCTCCTCCTTTTCCTCTTCTTCTTCCCCCTCCTTCTCTTTCTCTTCACCTCCCTCTTCTTTGGAGATAAGGTCTCCTTGTGCAGCCCAGGATCTCACTGGCCTTGCACTTGGGGGCTCCTGCCTTGGGCTCCAGATGCTACACCATGCACCATGACTCTGGCAGTGTCTTAAAGCCCTGCTGGCCCAGGCTGGGAACAGCACACACGCTGCTTCCGGAAGGGGCCCGCGCTCCCCAGAGCTCTGGTTAGAGTCAAATGAAGCCGCGCGGAGCTCTCCGTGGCTTGTTCTTGCCTCTGGCTCTCCTTCCTCTCGTCTTCTGTATGCTTCTGTCCCCTTCAACTGTCTCGGAGACGTAGGGAAGTCCCCTTCCACACCCAAGGCCCCTTTTGAAGCCCAGCTGAGGCCAGGGTTAGCTGAGGGATAAGTGACCAAGATGACGCAGGCCTAAATCACCATGGCCCCTCAGTAGGCGGCGCCACACTGGGCCTGTCCTCTCCTGTGCCAAGTCCAGTGCTGGGCTCCTACGGGCTTCCTCCTGGCCTCTGTGTCAGGTGCCAAGTTGCCAGTTTGCTTCAAGAAATCGCTTCAGGAGTGGTGCAAAATGGAAGCTTCGAAGGAAGGAGAAGAACAGGGAGACAGGAAAAGCCACCCTGGGTCTAGAACCCGGGGCTCTGAGCAAAGAACGTGCTCTTTCTCCTGGCTTGAGTTCCTTGTCTCAATATTCTTCATGCCTCTATCACTGAGGGCCTTGTGGGGGCAGAGTCAGAACCCCCCACCCCACCCACAGCCGCACACAGCTCCCAGCAAAGCTTATGCCTGACTGCAGCGTGGAGTTGGGGCCTCCTTGCTGGATGTGTGTGCATTTCTTCTATCTTCCTAAGACAGCAATCCAAAACGTTTCCAAGGGTCCTTTCGGTGGTAGACCAGACCAGGGCCTAGACACCCCCTCAGGGCGGGCCTGGCTCACACTGGCAGCTGAGCACTTGCAGATACTCCTACACTCGGGGGCAGGGGACAGGGCTCTGTGGGTGGCAAGCCGCAGGGAGACTGTGACCCCCAAGTCTCTAGGGACCTTCTATTCTTGCTCCCCGAGATTCCATCCCTGCTGGCTTTGAGGTTTAAGGGAATTGCCTACAAGAGAACATTTGATGAGGGGTTCACGGTGGTTGGAGGTGTGAACAAACACTCAGAGTTTCCTGGCAAATTGTTTTCTACTCCAGAGAGAAAGAATTCATACGGCCTGTTTGGGAAACTGTATTCAAAAGATTCTTCTTTCCTTCCTTCCTTCCTTCCTTCCTTCCTTCCTTCCTTCCTTCCTTCCTTCCTTCCTTCCTTCCTTCCTTCCTTCTTCCTTCCTTCCTTCCTTTCTCTCTCTCTCTGTCTGTCTCTCTCTCTGTCTCTCTCTCTCTCTGTCTGTCTCTCTCTCTGTCTCTCTTTCTTTGTCATGGGGCTTGAACTCTGGGCTTTGGCACTGTCCCTCAGTGCTTCAGCTCAAGGCAAGTGCTCTACCACTTGCACCACTGCACCATTTCTGGTTTTCTGGTGGTTTATTGGAGATGAGTCTCATTCCTGCCCAGGCTGGCTTTGAACCACCATCCTCAGATCTCAGCCTCCTGAGTAGCTAGGATGACAGGCATAAGCCACTGGCACCTGGTTCTTTTTCTTTTTACAAATCAAGAAATTAACTTTGGCTCAGCTGGGTGTGTCCGATTCCAAATAGTTGGTTTTGCTCATGATGCCCTCTAGGGCTGGACAAATTGGACAATTAATTTGCACTCTTAGTTTGGGCAAGGAAAGGAGAGCGAGCGTGCCAGGACGCATGGAGTGGCCGCAGCCACTTCCAGATGTGCGTTAACGCCTTGGGTGCCAGGGAGGGGGCCAGTGCTGGTGTCCAGGCTGCCCGCTCCAGCTTCTGGCCCCCACGTCCCACACAGGACAGCCGGGGTTGTCAGGAAGCTGTCCTCACAGGCTGTCCCACCCACCTGCATTAGTGCGTTCACTGCGGGCCCGGCAGTGTCCCCACCACCCACCGGCTTCCGGGAGCAGAGGCTGGGCCAGGATGGAGGCGCGCTTGCGCACCTGCATCTTCATGATCCCCACGCATATGCCCGCAAACAGCCTCTGGCAGGCCTGGGGTTCTAGTGCATAGTAGATAGCCACACTCACACCTCTCGAAGACATGGCTTCCAGAGCTCAAATGTAGTTGGTTTATGAGCTTTTAGAGACACTTACCTTTCTGATTGATTGATTGCTTGATTGAATTTGTATGCCAGTTCTGGGGCTTGAACTCCGGGCCTGGGTGCTGTCCCTTAGCTTTTTCACTCAAGGCTGCTACTCTACCACTTGAGTTCTACTTTTGGCTTTGGGGTGGTTCATTGGAAATAAGAGCCTCAAGGATTTTCCTGTTCAGGCTGTCTTTGAACTGAGATTGAGATCTCAGCTTCCTGAATAGCTAGGATTACAGGTCATGAGCCATCAGCACCCGACTCAGACATGCATCTTGATTTTAGAGCTCTTTGGGTTTCTATTGGCTTTGGCATCTAGCGGGGCTGAGCAAGAAGGTGTTGGGGTGGGGTGGTTGAGTCGGTGCTTTCCGGGGGAGACCACAGGCACTCAATTCCTCTGGACTTCGTGATTGTTGCTTTAGCCGACATTGCTGCATTGCTTAAACCTCTAAGAAGGAAAGCAACCCAGAGTTCAGAAGATTTTATTTGAATAGTTTAAGTAAAGCAGTGTGCATGTTATTTTCTTGAGGGTGGTCCTCTAAAATAGTCTTCAGAACCTATACAGCTATCTCCAATCAGTGATGGTTAGACATAACAATGTTTTGACTTGATGATGGTATGGAAATGCACCCTGACACTCTATGAGACATTCAAAACTTTATTTAAAACACTAAAGATCACATGAGATGATCTTGTCCACCTATAGGCTGATGGAATGTTCTAGGCATAGAGGCAGGTGAGGTAAGCCTGGAGGCCCAGTAAGAAAGGCATTATCCACTTACCATACTTTAAACTTGCAATAGGTTCATCTCGTAAGCCCAGGGGCATCTGTGGAGTTTTCCTACCACACTGCTGATTTGCCCACGTGTCTCTTCCTAGACTGAGTTCACAGACAGCAAAGACTTGGTGCAGTCCGGCTTTCTCCTACACCCATCACAGTGCTTCATACACCAGAGTTCCCTAGATACCTACTGGATGAACAGAGTGTCCAATAAGTATGCCAGCACCTTCTTTTTTTTGTCCTCCTTCAAGAGGCTCTTCTGAGGAGAGTGGAATGGAGTGAGAACTCATTGTGCAGCTTCTGAACTTGAGGTCTGTGCTCCGGCCTGCACTTCCCAGACTTGGCCCCTCTCTTCCCTCTGCCCTGCTTCTGGGGCTTTGTTTTATGAGCCATCGAATCCAATAGGGGAAGGCAGCCTTGGCTTCCTCCTCAGCAGCCCGGTGGTCAGTAGGTCAGCCGTCCGTCCTCCATCACCCCTGCTCATCCACAAACATTCCCTCTTCAGCCGACTCACCAGGTCAAGCTGGATGGAGCCTTCTGATCTCCCGCCCCAAACCAGCAAGAACGGAACAGGCATTTGTGTTTTGACTTCCTCCTGGTGCACAGGCCGCAATCCCGTGAGGGAAGAGACCAGCCAGGGCCTTTCGGTGAGTTATCCAGCGGCGGCTGAAGCTTCCTAAGCAGCGTGGTTCTTTGAGATGACTAGAAAGATTCCACCTCTGTCTGTCTCCCCCAGTAACTTCGCATTGACATGCATGATGTCTCCATTGTGAATCTAAGCAACACCCACCAGTCACAGCATTGTCAGAGAACATACTCTCTGTGACGTCACAGACCCCTCACCTGACCGTGCTACTAAAGTGAACCTCCTCCTCTTCTGTCGTCATCGCTGCCTCAGAATTATGTAGCGCTTGGCTTGACTGCTAAATCTTCTTGTTTATTTTCTAGTACATTGATAAGAACTACTCTTGTACTGTCTGTATTCGTCAGGGTTCTCCAGAAAAGCAAAACAGGTGGTGGTGACGGTGGTGGCAGTGTATGTGAGTCCAGATGAATCCCTGTGGAGATGAAAAAGTGTCTGCCATCTTCTTAGCTGCTCGTCTTCTCTCCATGTTAGGAAGTGGGCATACTGTCCTAGGCCCGTAGATCCCTTTCTCAAGTGGCGGTGCTGGCAGGCACGCTTCTTGGTTTGTTGTCACTGTAGTTCATTCATTTATTCGTTCAACATATATTGACTGTACTTGTTCATTTCGACTTCCAAGGCTGTGTGCCACTCCTGTTTGGACCACTGCAAACTAAAGGTCTTGGTATAAAGGGCACGAAGGGAAAAGGGATTTATTTGATCTCCAGCATCAGTCCATTGCGGTGGGGAGGGTGTGGCAGAACCCAGCAGCTCACATCATGGTGGCCGGGAAGCACAGAGAGGGAGAGAGGGAGAGGCCTGGGATAAGACATCCGCAAGGACCTGTTTCCTCCCCCTTGACCCATCTTCTAAGGTTTCCAGAACCTCCAAAACAGCACCAGCATCTGGGGACCTGGGCTTTAACACATGAGCGATGGGAGATGCTCAATATTTCAATCCTGTAACAGTATACTTCTAGCGGGCTGATCCAGACCCCGAGTGATGATCCTAGCTTCTGTGCAATGGAAAGCTTGGCTTCATCCATTCATTTGTTCATGTATCATTCAGCGAATGTCCACAGGTACCCTTATGCTAATTTCTAGATCCTCAGGCATCTAGAGGTGGCTGAGGCCCTGCTTTAATAAGGTGGTAGAGACTGCAAGGGATGCATAAGTCAAGGGCTGTCAGATGATTTCCCCAAGGTGACTCACGTATATGCTTAGAACCTCAGGGGTCTTAATTAATATAGTGGATAAACCAAGGAGCTCCCGGGGAATGCTGGAATGAACACTTTGGTCAATAGATGGCTCTCTTTAATGATGAATGTAACATTATTCTTTTATTTTGCTGACACGCTTCAACACGGAGGTACTCGAGCTTGACCCTAGATGATCGTTTTTAGGCAGATTTGTCAGAGCTCCTAATGTGCTTCATTAAAACACGCATAGGGATAAGGCTCTTCAATGGGCCTTGTAATATTTTAAGATATAACAAAGGAACTCAAGAAGCTATCTTTGTGGCTCCGCATTGGCTCATTCCTTTAGAGACCCCCATTCCTTTGGAGACCCTAATGCCTCATCCTGGGAAGTAAGTCCATGTGCTCCAGGCCTTTGAGAGCCCACCCGGGAGCCCTCAGGGTGCTATGAAACACCATTCACTAGAATGAGGAGTAAAAACAGGACCACACCTGTCTGTCATTCAGGGTGATGAATCAGAGCACCTGTCTCACACACGGGTTGTTGGTGGCACGTGGGTTAGGCTTCCTGTCCCCGAGGGACACCTTCCACCCCATGGGGGACACTTCTTCCTCTCCATCTGTTCTCTGGAGACTCTCAAGGGGTGTCTGTTTCCATGTGACTGTGGAAGAGTTTTGCCAGATTATTACTGAAATGGTCCTCACCAGATGACATGGTCCGCACAACCAACCAGGAAGAGCAGAGTGGTCCCCGGGTACTTCCCTGTCAACCTCCAAATGATACGGTATCACGTAATTACCATTTTGACTATGTTTTATAAGAAGTTATTCAAAAAGAGCTACCAAGAAAAGATTTCAAAGCGGGGATTCATGTTTAGCCTCAAAAGCAATGTGTCTTAACAGAAGAAGATGCTATCCCTTGTGACATTTGCTATTGACGGTATAACGCTTCCTAGCAGAGCAAGACATTTTAAAATGAGTGTAAATTAAGCTGGATAGAGGGGTGTGTTGTGGCGTATCCAGACTTGCATATCCCTTCTATTGCGTTTTTCCATCCCAGGACCTGAGAACCGATCTCTGTTAATTGGGATGCTAAGGGCATGGTATTTAGATCTAGATTTCTCAATCGTGTGCTTATGGAACTATTTTTTGAGTCCAGGCATTATCTATCGATTTTCTGTTAATGCTAGATGAAAATTTAATACCTCTATATTCCCTAGCCCACAACTACTCTCACCATCCAACCATTGTGCTGTTCTATTTTTAGCTAAATCAATAAGGCTATTGATATTGGCGTGTTCTTACAAATAATATTCATTGCAAACCCCAACTTACCTTCAATTTTCTTTCTCACAAAATGTTTTATTTATTTTCCTGGAGCTATCGTTGTTTTGCTATATACTAAGACAATTTTCTTCCATCAGATTATTTATATCTGAGTCCAATTTTTAAGTGCCTTTAATGTTGTTATTACCTATTGTTTCCTGGACACTCATGAGCACCCACTGTCCATAGATCATCTGGACTGTTAGCTTTCTATATCATCTTCTGTGCCATCCTCATTTTAAAATGTTTTGCTCTTCTAGGAAGCTTTATACAGTTAATAGCAAATATCCCATCCTACCCCATTCTTTGTAACCAGGGAAGTAGAAGGAAAGGTAAGAAGGTTCTTTATAAGTCACTGAAAAGCTATACTAAGCACAAGATGAAATTTGTATTTGAGAGGCATCATACCTCCATAACTGAGGGTCAGAGGTACCCTCCATCTTGCAAGCAAGGGTTTGTGGGCTGCCTGCCTTTAGCTGTATGTCATCTTCCTGGGATCCACCATGCAAATACTGGAGCTATGAAGACAATAACCTGTTATTATGAAGCAAAATAGCCAGCAAAAATTGGGGCTGGAGGCATAGCTCAAGTGGTAGAATACCAGCTTGAGACCCTGAGTTTGAATCCCAATAGTGGCAAAGAAAAACGGTTAGGGGGTAAAGATTTTCAATGTCACAAAGATTCAAAGCCAGTCCAAAATTATCTGTTCAATTGTCATCCAAAAGTCCAAACCAGGACAAGTATTTATTTAAAAATGTCAATGTTGAGGTTGGAAATAAGGGTGTTCAGGACTATTCAGAATATTACAAAGATGGCCTGGTGCTGGTGGCTCACACCTGTAATCCTGGCCTCTCAGGCCACTGAGATCTGAGGATCATGGGTTGAAGCCAGCCTGTACAGGAAAGTCTGTGAGACTCCTCTCTTAATTAACCACCAAAATGCTGGAAGTGGAGCTGTGGCTCAAATAGTAGCACACTAGCCTTGAGCACAAATGCTCAGGGACAGCACCCAGGTCATGAGTTCAAGACTCAGAACCAGCACTTAAATTACAAAGACAGCTTGTATCTCGAAGAGGAGGGAGAACTGGAGAAAATTTGTCCTGATGTGCCACTAAGTAGGCAGACGTGGGAGCCCATCCCCCCCATTCTTTGTATCCCCTCTCCCAATCTGCTGATGTCCTCCTTTATACCTTTAACTTTCGTGTTATTAAAGTTATACTATCAGAAATACTTTGCTGTCATATAGTAGCTTATCATTTGCCAATGCCTTCAGAAAAATCCTATTAGGTCTTTTGACAGCACTTAAGGTAGATAGACAGGGTTGGTGGGACAATTCCATTTTTTATAGATAAGGTTATGGAGAGAGGCTTAATGACTTAACTGAAAGAGTCACCCTACTTGGCAGTCTTTGTGGTTTGTGGTGTTTTTTTTTTTTTGTCGGTCGTGGGGAGTCTTTGTGGTTTGGAAGAGTAGAATTTTTCAACTGTCAGCAGTGTGTAATCTATTCCCCTCAGAACTTCCTACCTCATTTCCCATTTCAACTTCCAATTCTTTTTTCCCATGCTTCCTTTAGCCTGAAATCTATGAAATCTAAATAGGGCTGACCCTACCTGAGACGGATACCTTTCCAAAGCCCACCTAAATATTTCTTTTACACACCAGACTTATCATTAGGGTCAAATCATTTAGTTTTTCTAGGCCTCCATTTTCTCATCTGCAAATTGAGGATACTGAAAATAAATATTCCTTGGGACGAAGGGAAGTATAAAATGAGTTCATATTTATAAGAACACTTAGAACAGTGCTTTGCTTATAGCAAGCACCATGTAAAGGGGGTGTTGAATGAAATAGTGACTACACTGTAAACGTGCTTCTTGTATTCGTCTTTAAAGCAGTTAGGGGCTAAATATGTGTCTTCCTCTAATATTCATAGGCTAAAGCCCTAACCGCCAGTGTAACAATCATTGGAAATACAAAGAAGGAGATGGTGAAAGTTAAAAGTGGGCATAAAGCCGGCCCTAATCTAGTAGGGTTGATGTTCTCCAGGACAGGAAGCAGCCCCTAGTCTCACCTCTGTGGGCACGTGAGCACCAAGACAAGGACACCTGACACTGTGGAAAGAAGAGACCCTCACCAGGAGCCAAATTAGACTTTCTAGCATCCACACATGGGAAGGAATCCATTTCTGTTATTGACGTCATCTAGTCTGTAATATTCTGATATGGTAGCAACAGACAAATCCATTGTTTTAATGGATTTGTTTTAAGAGATTTGCTCGGATGATAATGAGAATAACCTGGGCTGTTTTTCAGGTAGTACGGAAGTTGAGACTGAGTGTAAGTGCCAAGCAAATTCAAACATCGGTGTTGCCACTCACTAGCAGTTATTGGAGGATTAAAAAGATAATGTCTATAAAAACTTCAAAGGCGTTGAGATTGGAGGAAACATTGGTGAGATCCTATCTCAGGAAACAAGCCAGAAGTTCAAGCTATGCAATGGGGGGGGATGGGAGGATCTCTGTCTCAGACTACTATCCAGGCAAAAGCACAGAATCTATTTGATAAACACCTAAAGCCAAAAGGGCTTAGGGTGCATCATTCATGAAACTCTGAGTTCAAGCACCAATGCCAGAAAAAATAAGAAGGAACGAAGGAACAAAGGAGGGAAGGAGGGAGGGAAGGAAGGAAGGAGAAAGGAAGAAAGGAAGGGAGGGAGATTTTTTTCCTGTTGAAAACTCTTCCTCTAAGCAAAACCTTAGATAAATGCCCACTGGATCACAGATGGGAGCAGTAGAGAGAATCTCGAAGGAAGTTCCCTCTCCACCCACTGCCTTGCCCTGACACCCCCCCCTTTCCAGAGTGTCCCTGAGTCACCCCTGTGGAATCTTAGGGCTCCTCGGCACAGTTTGATCATCAACAGGACTTGAAGTTCTCTCAACTGTTTTGTTCCAGCTCTAACATTTTATAGCAACGAAGAACTGGCATGTGGCCAGGAAAGGCAAGCTGACATTGAAATTACCCTCACACAGCCTGTTCCCCAGGTTCAGGTCTCCCATTGTGGATGTAGCCAATTGCTCCCCCTGAGGGTTTCTGCACAGGGCCCAGTTAAACCCCCTGTGGAGGAGCAATCTCTCCCTTCCGACCAGTTGCAAGGCTCAGGCAGGAAGTCAACCGGAAGTGAACAGGAAGTGGGTAGGAAGTAGATGGAAAGCAAGAAAGAAGTTGAAGTACCCAGTCTTGCTGGTCATGGCTCCATGACAAACTCCAGTCCCCATGGTAGATTTTTATCTTCTGGGCTAAAGACTGAGACGCTCCCACATAAGCCTCTTAGCCAATCAGACCATGATTGTAAGACACATGAAGTCAAGTAGCAAAACGGGGCTGTTTCCGTACTCCAATGCTTTCCTCTAGTGGAACATTAAATACACACTCCAATCTCCCTTCTCTACCCTCACTTACCTGTACAGATGTGAACTGCACACAGAGCGCCACTCAGTGCAGGCAAGCCAGAAGCTCATCCCAATTTGCTTGCATTCAGAGGAAGCCACTTCTCTGCCCTAAGGACATTTCCACTCTACTGAGAATAAACTCAGAGGCTTTTCAGTGGTCTCTCCCTTTTTCTCTTTCTCTTCTAAAAAAGTCTTATTGCTTGATGTGGTCAGGCCGATTTGTGGAGACTTCTCTGCCCTCCAGGCCTTTGCACATGCCATTCCTAAGGCCGCTGCCTTCATCAGCTCCCTCCTCGCCAGGTTTTTCCCTGGCTGCCTTCACTAAAAGAACATCCCCAGCATAAACTTGTAAACTTGTGTCTTGCTTTCCATTCTTAGCTTGTGCCTTCCTCCTGCAAAGAATCTGTATGTGCTGGCTCTTTCCTGTCTCTTTCCTCTTCACTGAGAGCACCCATGTCATCTACTACATTCATTGCTGTGTAGGGCTTAGCACACAGGTGCATATGGCTGCCTGTGGATCAAGTGATGAGGTAACCTCAGTGGTTACCTGTGCTTCTGTGTTAAGGTCACACATGATAGAAGTCAGCACAGCCAGGCTGTGAGTACAGATGTCTTGGGACAATGGGTGGAAAGTATCTGTTCTCAGCCATTTAGATTGTGTTTTGGCTTAACAAAGCCCTTTAAAAATCCATGCGGTCCCAACAAATAGTTTCTGTTGAACCTGACTCAGCTTATGAGGTAGCTGAGGGTACCCCAGTTCTTTGTATGCACACACACACACACGGCAATACTGGGGCTTGAATTCAGAGAGTCTAGGCACTGTCCCTTACCGTTTTCCCTCCTGGCTGGTGCTCTACCACTTGAACTATAGCTCCACTTCCAGGTTTTTGGTTCTTAATAAAAGATAAGGTGGGCACTGGTGGCTCACGCCTGTAATCCTAGCTACTCAGGAGGCTGAGGTCTGAGAATCATGTTTCAAAGCCAGCCCAGACAGGAAAGTCCGTGAGACTCTTATCTCCAATAAACCACCAGAAAGCCAGAAGTAGCGCTGTGGCTCAAGTGGAAGAATACTAGCCTTGAGCTGGAGTGTAAGGACAGCGCCCAAGTCCAGAGTTCAAGCCCCATGACAGACAAAAAAATAATAAATAAATACATAAATGTGTCATTACTTTCCTGCCCAGGCTGGCTTTGAATCCAGAGCCTCAGATCTCAGCCACCAAAGTAGCTAGCATTACAGACACATGCCACTGTGGTAATTGGCTTGCTTTTTGAAATCATTTAAATAAATGCTACATAGTTGAAAATACAATGAACACAGGAACAAATTATTTTATTGGTATGGTTAGCATGTTGAAATCCAGTGTCCTGAAGGGGAGAGAGAAAAAAAGAAAAGAAGAAGCCAGTTGGAGGGATGAGAGGACCATGCTGTGAGAATGATTGGCATTTGGGGACCTCTGATCAGTCAGTGTTGTTGTTGCTCTCAATCTGTAGCTCCACCCACGGAGGGACTACCCTTTTCCTTGAGTGTTAGAAAACCAAAGCCAAGGTGGAAGCTGAACACCAACAGCACAGGATTATTCAGTGACAAAAGAACTTATCAGCAGGAGTCTAGCTCACAGATCAGCAACTCAGCCTAGCCGATGTGAGGTCATGGATAGAGGGTCAAGGTAATGGGAGAAGTGGGCCGTGGGGGGCAGATGAAGCAAACAAAGGGGAGGAACTTCGTAGCTTGTCAGCACAGGCAAAGATTTTTCCAGGAATTTGGGCGCTATTTCCTTTCAGTCCTTTTATAATTCTTTCTGTCTGCCACCATGGCAATTGTCAACTGTTGTGGAGCTGGGTGGTGTGTCATTTAGCATGCAGATGAATGATGCTGGAACTTGGGTTCCATTAGGAATCATTGAGGTAGCCATCTTGGCTCCAGGCTATTCCAACTGGTTTGGTCACAGAGGATTGCTACCCATAAATACTCCGGCTTAAAGATAAGCAGACCCAGGGGCTGGGCAAGAGTTCAGCTAGGCTGAACAATATACTGGGTATAATTTACTGGAGAACAATGTAATAAGAAGGGCTCTGGCTCAACAGCCAGGAGACCTTACTTGTATCACCTCCTCCACTCCACAGAATGGCAGAGGTAAATGGATCTTCCCAGAGGGCCTTCCCAGAGCCCCCCCCCGCCCTGCCCCAGCTCCAGTCTGTCTCTGGATCTTCCAAGTTTCTTCTGTACATCTGGCATAGCTCCTTGGTCGCCAGCCCATCTCCAAACATCTGCAGTTACTTAAACACTTATTTCTTGCCGTGACTAAAACTTCTCTCATCCCCGTGTCCCACCGCCACCACTTACCCTGTCAGCTATCATCTCCCTTAACAGCTTTGTCTTCACTTTCTAAAACCATATTTGAAGTCATGGTCAGAGAGAACAGTGTTCATAATTACCGATGAGTGTTTGCTCATTGGAAAAATGCAAACAATAAAACAAAGTATAAAAGGCTATCCTTGCTCACAGATTGCTTGCCCTCAAATCTCCTTTTCCAACCGAGATGCCAGTTGATGTAGAATTGTCCACGATTTTTTTTCCATTTAAATGTTTGCACAGGTAACTAAAAAAATAATAAAATGGAAGTTCTATGCTTGTTATTCAAGACACCCCTTTTTGTATTCATCAATGAATCTTAGATGTTCTACCACATTATATACAAGCCAGATAGATATACCAGCCCAGATAGCCAGCCAAATAGACAGACAGACAGACAGACAGATAGATAGATGTACTTATTCAACTATTTGAGATGTATAGATTTTCAAGCATGTGCCTTTGAAAAATGGCATCTTTTTCTTTCTTTCTTTTTTTTGCCAGGGTTGGGCCTTGAACTCAGGGCCTGAGTATTGTCCTTGAGCTTCTTTTGTTCAAGGCTAGTACTCTACCACTTGAACCACAGCTCCACTTCTGGGCTTTTCTGCCTGAGCTTCAAACCACATCCTCAGAATTCAGTCTCCTGAGTAGCTAGGATTATAGGCATGAGCCACTGGTGACCAGCTTTGAAAATGACTTATAAAAGCCACTGAGCCACTTTCATGTGTCTACATCAAGTCCAAGACTTTCATCAAGCCCCAATGCCTCCATTACAGGCAATGAATTAGCTTCTTTTCTAAATCTAGGATGCTACTGATATGTAACATCCTTGAAAGAATTGCAAGTATGATGATATAAGTCATTTCCCATGTTCCATGGCTCTGAGAAGCTATACTCAAGACCAGACCTCAGACCCAACTCTCTTTTCTTCTCTGCTTTTCATGAGGGTTCTCCCAAATCTTAGACATTCTCCTTAGACATTCTTCTGCTCAAAACTATCCTGTGTCAAAGTGGTGTATTTCTTGCGGTGCATACCAGGTCACCTAAACTTATCTCTGGCACCTCACTACCTCTATGTCCGTGATTCCATCTAATCCTTCCAAACACATTTTCCATGCCACGCCCACATCATATAGTGGATTCTCTCCTTCTTCCAACAACTCTATGAGACTCAAAGAGGTTAAGTTGACCTACCTAGAGCCCCACACCTAGTGAGTGTGAACGGACTGAGAGTGCAGATGGATTCTAGTTTCCCTGCAGCCTCACCATCACTGGTGGGCTCAGCTCAGCCAGGAGGAGTTAGAGTCAAGGTATCTTTCCTGTGTTAATATTGTGCCATGCCAAGCAGCCCCACGGGCTGAAAGACTTGTGTTATCCATCTTTACTTGTTAGCGCTAAGAAGTCTTTAGTCGCAGCGGGCACTAAATCCACTTGAATGATGACTCTGCTGCTTTCTAAGCTGGCAGTCAGGAGGACTGGAGTCCAGCACTCAGGCTGCTCGATAAATCCTTTGTCAGAGGTATTGCTAATGGCTGTGTTTTCTATCCTTGGCTGAAGTATTTATAAGAGAACTCTTAGCAAGCTCCAAATCAGAATATTCTCCAGGGGTGCTTTTTAGATCTTCAAACTGTGTCCTGCGATGAAAAAAAATTGCTAGGAGTTGGGATAAGACTCAAATATTGATTTTCAAGTACCTCTCAGAGGACTCAGCCATGCAGAGTGAATCTTGTATTATTCCTAGTCAGTTCTACCACTACTTAAAATGAACCGCTAACAAAGTCAAATACATTCTGCTAAAATAACATTTGTTTAGAATTATTTTAGCAATGAATTCCATTGTGCAAAATTAGTTGTTGAGTTATTTCAAAGTCTTTTTTGGGAATCCAAGAGTGAACCGAGGAACTTAGAAACCACACATTCCAATGCTGTTCATTTCTGAGTAGGGCAGAGGTTCAGAGGGATCCCAACCTAAAGCTTGCCTCATCTCTCTTACGAGCAAACAACTCAAATGTAATGACTATAATAAATGCTTTAGGATGCCGCGGTTTTTTATCTGAATTTAGCAATTGGTGTAAGGTCACTGCCTAGCAAAATACAAACACGAGTGCTCAGAAAATGTTTCAAAAATGTGACCTGCTTTCAAGCCAGGTGCCACTTTCTCACACCTATCGTGTCAGCGACTTGGGAAGGTGACAGTGAGAGGGTCTTGGCTTGAGGCCAGCCCAGGCCGAGAAGTTCCATCATCCTAGCTGTGTGGGAAGCTGAGATCAGGAGGATTGAAGTTCCAGACCAGCGAGACAATATTGAGATCTAGTGTGGTGTGGTGGCACGCACCTGTCATCCTAACTACGACCGGGAACCTAAAACAGGCAGGTAACAAGCTAGGCATGCATCTGGGAAAGAAGCAAGACCTCATCTGAAAAATAACTAGTGCAAAAAAAGCTGGAGGTGTGCCTCTATGGTCAAGCTCCTGCCTAGCAAATGCAAGGCCTGAGTTTAAACCCAGTATCCTCAAAAGAAAAAAAAAAAAAAGAAAAGAAATATAATGTACTTTCAGCTAAAACATTGGCTGCTATTTGTTAATGATCCAATTTTTCAAACTATAAAAAGAAAAATTAAACCTAAATTAGAGTCAGGGCAGTCCCCATTCAATATTATTACAACAGGGGAGAGAGATTGAATTCACTAGCGTGAGCTCCTGGGAAAGCATTGAAAGGCAGACCTGTGTTCATTAATTTGTGCTTATAGAGAAGTAAGCCTTCTACTTCAGACCCACTATCTTTCCCTGATTATTGCATTTCACAGGTAAGTATCCTAGGTCCTTGAGAAAGATATCCTTGCGTCATAAAACTGGCCTGATGCTGGTAGAAGATTCACATCACAAATGGGCTGAGACATTTTATGATTGCAGGCTTTCTAGAGTAAATGCTCTTACAGACAAGAAAAGCCAGGTATACAAATCAGGAAGAAATCTGAGCAGTTTCAGTCCAGCTGAGGAGAATAATAAGACCATTGGCTAGTACCTCTTGGTAAAGAGAAAAGATTAAACAGACATAATTACCTTGACTCTGTCTTAACATCCCAATAAAATGCTAGCGAAAACATGTTTTTATTAAGGCTTAAAAATCCCACGGACAAAAAGAATAGGAGTGGAGGCAAATCATCATTATTTTGGAAACTAGAGAGCAGATAGGAAAGTACAAACTAACTCTCGGTGGAGACATTTTACTCTTAATGTGGCTAAGCAAAAACAAAACAAAAAACAAAACCCAAGAAGCCACCAGAGAGTGTTGTAACACCCTTAGACTCACCTCAGCCCTCAGGGATTAACAGCACTGGAATCTAGCATAAAGAGATAAGGATAGGGCCAAAAAGAGAATGCAGGAAAAATTCAGATCCCCAAATTCACCAGCCATACGACTTTTCCTACAGAACCTCATGTGTGCTATATAGATGAGCCATAATAAGAAGTTATGGGAAGCAGAAATGAGGAGCTCCAATACAAGAAAATAGGGCAAAGAGATCCCTAGGTAAGCAGGGTGGTGGGTTCTAAGATTATAGAGTGCCCATCCAGAAGGCAAGTCTAGACTGAGACAGAATGAAGGACGGTCAGAATTAGGACTTTTCCTAATGAAGGTTAAAGTGATGGGATTCCCAAGAAGATATTTAGATACCTGGTGAGAATTTAAGACTTACATTTAGGGTAAGTTAATAGAACCCTAAAGGAATGAATAGGCGCGTGAATAATACTCAGTTCTTACATTTTTTTTTTAAAAAAGCAACTTTGATCACAAGCTACAGTAAGTATCTGAGGAAAATAAGACCTTACCTGCAGTAATGCTCAGGGGGCTAGACAACTATAAGTCACTCACCAGAAGCCAGAATGGCAAATAGTAACCCAGGCAGCCACAACCCATACCAGCCAGTACTTGACTGCTAGCTGACAACCACTCAAACTTTTGCTCCTGTTTCCAATTTAGGACCTGCCAGAAAAAGCCAACTATATAATTGCATAGGACGCCCCAGTTCTAGTCCACCCACCTACAGCTTCCTGATCCCAATAGTTTATAGTCTCTGTCACCTGAAACACTTTTTTTTTTACTGCAACCAATCTTCCCCACTCTTCTACATATCTTTGGCTTTCTGCCAAAATGTAGGTAACAGCACCCAATCCCTTGCAAGCTCCATATAATAGCAGAGCCAGAGAAATCTGTATTCTCTTTTGATCCCAGAAAGCCAGGCTTTATTTTCCTGAATACAAATAATTTCTATTGTTTACTATCCACCCACATAATCTTTTGTCTGTGCTTCTTTTTCTTGGTTGGCTTTCATTTATTTTTGTAAATCGAGTGAAATAACAACAGAAATGCATGGGGGGGGGGAGGAAGAGCAGTGATGATCTACTATATGACTTAGCTGTGAGCAGCAGTTCCACTCTATAATTGAGGCATTAAAATTATGTGTTACATATTGACTTGTGCTTCGATTTTTGTTGAGAAGGCTAAAATATAGTTTGTGTTTTTATTCAATTCAACAGTTCCTTTCTTTTTGTTCTCTGGGTTTTGCGATGCTGTAGATTAAACCCATGGCCTCGATCATGCTAGGTGAGTTCTCTGCCACACTCCCAGCACAATAATCTCTACCTCTAAATTCAGGTGTTTAAGCCATTTATATTTAATGTGAGTGTTGATCCTAAGGCAGTTTTCTGGAGCTTTTTCTTCATCTACTGCCCCCATTCTCAGTATTCAGTTCCACATGTTTTAGCCAAACCGCTAACTCCCATCTTTGGAGTCTGTCTCCTCAAATCCTGATCTAGAAAGTACCTCCATGCAGTGTCTAGGTCAACTTCTTTGTCTCCATTTTCCTAGGGGAGTCATAGTTCTGTGTGGCCCATTGTCTAATATTCGAAAACTCTCTGCTCTTGTTATTTTAGTTGTTTGTGACAAAGTGGTAAGTCCAGTCCCAGTTGTTTGATCATGTCCAGAGTAGGCATTTCCCTCCAAAGCTTTTAAAATGAATAGGTTAGCCAAATAAATGGATAAAGAAAATATGGTGTACACACACACACACACACACACACACACACACACACTCATTATTCATCTATAAATTTTGTTG
Source organism: Dipodomys ordii (assembly GCF_000151885.1). Taxonomy (NCBI): domain Eukaryota; kingdom Metazoa; phylum Chordata; class Mammalia; order Rodentia; family Heteromyidae; genus Dipodomys; species Dipodomys ordii. The sequence goes on along the minus strand of NW_012267314.1, from coordinate 5,808,379 downwards.
TATACAGGAAAATGGATGGAACTGGAGATCATCATGTTGAGAAAATTAAGCCAAGCTCACAATGACAAATATTGTGTGCTTTCTCTCAGGCAGAACTGAAACGTTCATAATAACAATAAAAATAACAAGATGTATTATAAAAGGAGTAGAAAGAGAGAAAGGAAAGGGACATAGGGTATGAATATGATTGAAATACATTATATATGTATGAAAACAGCATTGCAAAATTTACTAAAACTTGTTAAAAGAAAAATGTGGTTAGAGAATAGAAAGAGGAAAAAATAGTAAAGGAGGAGATATATTTTGGTCGAAGTAGATATATACAAGTATAGAAATAACAGAATAAAATCCCTTTATGCAATTAATAGACACTAATAAAAATCTCTCTAAAATTAGAAAAAAATCTTTGTATATATGTGAACAAAATTTGGCTTTTAAGTGGTATAATCAATATGCATAACAACTTAATGCAAATGACACAAATGTAGCAGTACACCTACCTCTGCCAGCTCGTTTACCACCCATGGCCTTGTATTGGCTTTTTTCTCTGTGCAATGGAGCTAGCTGCCGCCTCTCACACTTGAACATCATGGTGTACAAGTATGCATAACCATATAATTCACACCCACGTCAAGTTTTTTTGGTGGAACATAAGTGACTTTATCTATAAAAGTGAATATAAACTGTCAAAAATCACTGTCCAGCACTTACTGTGTCCCAGTCCTGAAGATGGTTTTCACTTATCTTGGTAGGATGTAACTCTCTTGCCAGGCTCCTATTGTTTTGGAATTAGCATCCTTTATATCAAAGAGCCAGAGAAATTGATACTCTTTTGATCTAAAAAACATCTAGGAGGAGTTGATTTTCCAGAGTACAAATGACTTCCGCTTTATTTACTTTATCTGGTATTTACTGATCCTACTCCTACTTCTTCCTCCTTATCATTTAATTTTTGTTTTTCTGTATATTTTTTATTCTCTTTAAATAATTGTACAAAGGGGTTCCAATTCGACATGTAAGTTTATCAGTAAAACGCCACTTGTTCAACATCACCTCTTCCATTTTCTCCCCCATCTTTCACAACCCCACTTCATTTTAACATTAGTAATTTTCCAAACATCCAACTGATGTTTTATCTTTATAATTTAGGAATGACACTATGTTATTATAAACTCATGAGTAACACAAAAGTTTCATAAGGAAAATAATCATTAACTCCTACTATATGAATAAATATGAACTTGAACTTCGTAAGTGTTATATCTGTCAGGTAGATACTAATAGCAGGCCTAAGACTTCTAAATACTATGTAATTTATCCACCAGAACACAATATTGTCTTTTCTCTAGTCTCTTAATGAGTGGTTAAATTATTTCTCCTCAACTAGTCTTGCCTTCATCTATGATATTTGATACCATTTTGTTGTTGTTTTTGTTGTTGTGGCTTATCTCAGAGCTTTTCAACCTTACAGAAGCAATAGAAGAGAATTCCTTGTATAAACAAACATGTTAGCAGAATCCTTTATAAAATAAGAGTCCCAAACAGATGTGTGTTGCTGACACTTCTCTCTTGATGTGTGTGATAATCTGAAAGTTGTTTGTAATTCTTCTTGTGTATGTGTTGCGTGCACAACATTTAAATCATTTGTGCATCCCTATGTCTGTAAAGTTAATTCCCCCCACAGAGCTATGGATATTAGTAGCATTACTTCAGAATGCTCTTCTTTTTTGTCTCTCTCCCTGTTGCTCCTGCTTTGCACTATTAAGGACATAATGTAATTAACAGTGCTACTAAACTAATCAAAAACACAGAACCTGGCCCACAGAGGCACATATGTTTCCTTTGCACAGGACTTTGATAATCTGTACTCAACTGCCAAATTAAACACCCCAGAGCTTTCACATAAAAATCTGTCTTGAAAACAAAATCAGAATATCTTGCCACAGTAGAACCCTAATCCCTCCTGATGAAAGCAGAATTTTGGCTGTACCTCACAAGCCTTCATTCCCTATTTCCTTACTTCATTAATTTGCTTCACCTGATCTAAGTTAGTGACCACAGACCCACCAACTTAAGTCAAAACCAGCATATCTGGGCACAGACCTCATACCATCTGTTGGCCAAGTATAACAAAGATGGCTGACTTTTTCTTTAAAAAGTAGGTTTGTTCTTGTTTATACATGCCTGTGAGTTGAAAGTTTGCTAATAGAGAAGCAACTATAATTATTCAGTATGAATATGTGGCAGTGGAATTTTCATACCTATGTAGCTGCAAGTGGACCAGGATTCATGTCCTGGCCTTGGTAGGCCTTGTAGGAGATTTGTGTGTGTACATGTGTGTACGTGTATGTGTACTTTGTACTGTGTAATGTGTACTGTGTACATGTGTACTGTGTACATGTGTACTGTGGGATAGGGAAAGAAAAGTTAGTAGCCCATTTCTCTTGAAAACTCTTTTTGGAGATGAGCATTGCAGAAATGTATTCATCTGAACTTTTGGAAAAAGTCATTGACAGCCATATTTCTGACACTTGCTATTTAATCTGAAATGAGTTACCAAATAGCTATGATCTTTGGTTTTCTCATCTAAGGATCTAAGAAGCAGGTAGAAACTGGGCAACATAGTTGTAATATAAAGTAAGCCAGAGCCTTACATAAAACCCGCTATACTTGGCCCTGGCATATTATTTAACAGAGACAGTGGAAGACCTAGGTTAGCCTCATGTCATGTTGATCTACCTAGTGTTTCAAGCCCAGGGTTTGAACCTCATTCTATTAATTTGGAAAACTAGTATTTCTGTGTTTAGCAGGACCAACATATTCATTCAATAAATAGTTCTCTTGCAGAGTTTCAATACTAAAATGTCATTTGATCACGTATGGATTTTGTATAAAGTTCTGGCTCTGTTATCAGCCCTTTTATACCAAATTGCAATGATCCTTGAAGCTAAGAGAAAACAGCAGGGAAGGTTGACAGTAGGCCTCTACCCTTTGCTCATCGCAGCCTCTCTTCTTTGGAGTGTTCCACCATGGTCCTGATTTTAGGGTCACAGTCTTGAAGACAACTCTTCTTATGACATCTTTGTACCTAATGAATTGTCTAAGAGACTATTTGGATGTTCCTGGATCATTTCAAAGCCCAACTTGTTTTAATATATTTGTTTGTACAATCTCCTCTCAGCCAGCAATGTGCCCATTTTCTCAGTACCAGGAGCATTTGTTCTTTGGTTTCATGAGATTAAGCACTGGGTTGGAATAACCTATGCTGTAGTTGCATTCCTTGCACCTGGACTTGGCAGTTGCTTCTCAAGGGCAAGCCCATCTCTCTTTCTTTACTATGGAAACCATGGCATATCCTGCGTTGTATCTAGCCCATGGGTCCTGAAATTTAGCTCTTTATCCAAACCTGCTCATGGTTTCTGGTGGACTACTCCATTGTCTGAATTACTTTGCTTGTTGAAAGGCCTTTCATTTTCTAACCCTGTCTGCATTTGCATCTTATTTCTCCCCAGGCAAAACCTCATTTCTTCTGGTCTAATCTGAGTATAGATGTCTCTTCCTATGTGGCTGTCCATCTCCAGCTAGACTTCAGAGGTCTAGTCACTTGCCACCCCTCTCTAAGACTTACTGGCTTCCTTTCCTGTTTCCTTCCTCCTAAACTATGGTGGTCACTGTCTGTGCCATGCAGTCCTTACTCTTGTTTTTCCGTCCTTCTTGTTGACAATCACTAGTGAATGCTCCCCTGTTTCTTTTCACCTCACTGAACTTCCTAAGGAAAGATATCATACCATGCTGGCTCTCTACCTCACCAAGTTCCCGTGTTTGCTAAAGAGTGTTGAAGGAAAGATTTAATGCCTTGATGATTTATTGAAATACACGAGTTGAATGGAATACGTGGCTCAATTACACTTTGCCAAAGTATCATTTATTCTCCATACATATATCCCTCTTGGGCAGGAAACTTACATTTTTTAATAAGCCTACTAGAGGAAATAACATGGCTGATATTTAAAGTAAAAACTCAGGCACAATGTGACAAGTACAGCATGTACTTTAGAGGGTAACGGCACAGGATATGTAAAATTGGCTCATTCTAGAAAAATCTGAGATATTTGGGGAAAAATTTCAGATCTCCTAAATTCATTGCCTTTCAAATACTTAAATACCTCTATTTCCCAAGACAGGAACTCAGGAAATAATTGGCTGTAAATTCTGACAATGGGATTGATTGCCTAAAGAAAGTGACAGGAACCGCCCACACAAGCACCATGTCATTTTTCCATGAACTGGGCCTGCAGTGATTAAGTATGTGTGCTTCAGAATGCTTCCAAAGGTTGAGCAATCCATCTGGCAAAAGTGTCTGACACTATGGGATTTGTTATTGTGGTACTGTGCCAGCACCAAGACTTATTTAATTGCCTTAGTCATAAGGAAGCACCACCACTAATCTCAGGTCTTACTGAGGGGTGTCTGGCTTGAGGAGTTGAAAGACCAAACAAACAAATCCCAACAACTACTAAGTTCTCCCACATATGACTGTAACGCCTGCAGATTCTGACCTCAGCCTCCCACCAGTTCTTCAGTAAAACTGTAAAGGTCACTGTTATGCAAAAGAGGCATACATTGAAGGCACAATGACAAGCCCTGGAAGCTTCTAGAAAGCTTTGTCCAGACAGAACACAATCAACCTATCAAATCGTGTTAAACATCCCCAAATTGCCACTAAACAAATTTCTGTAGTATTTTAGCAATCTAAGAAGTCCTAGTTTAAATATATACAGATTATCTGTGTATATCAGTTATCCATTAAGCCCTATTTCTCTATTTTTTTTTCTATTTTAGCTATCTAAATCAGGTTAGATGCTGAAGGAAATGGAGTCAAGTATGGTTTGATAGGTTCATGACTGCAAAGGCTGTGACCTAGGGCTCCTTCAGGTCAACAATAATAGGTTCTGGAAGATGCACCCTGATAAAGTAACCATCATATCGCAAAGAAGAGGAGATGGGAGAAGAGAAAACGTCCTACTTCATGGTTTTCCCTCTAGCAGATCTGTCATGTCATGCCTTCACTTGGAAGGTATGAAGTGCCAGCTCTCCCTAGACTAGAACCTACTCATTATTCTGTGAGGCCTTTTAACTTTGCCAGTTGACACATTAGAAGCTTACTCAATACTTCCTCCCAATTCTAAAAGTTCAGCCAAGAAAAAAATAAAAGAAGTTGCAAGTAGAGAAGATAAAAAACAGACATTCTGTTTCAAAGAAAAATCAATTTTCTTTTCTGTTAAAGTTTCATTGTCTGAAAAATGTTGCCCTATTGTGGGAGAGTTTGTCTTCTGTTTTTACATGCCGCCCCCCCCCCCCGCATCTTCCTATCCTCCTTTGTGCTATTCCCAGAATAAAATAGTCTTAAGGCAACCAAACTTCCTGTGGTCTATGGCAGGAGAGTTTGAAAAGCATTTCAAAGCAATTGAGGAAAGCTCAAGATGAGACTTCTTTGGGTAGGCAGCATTCCACTGGGGAGGTGGTGGGCCGGAAACAAGACATGGGGCTCTGATGCGTGAACTTGGGGTGGCAGAGAAGAATATGGGGGTAAACACAATAAGTGAGTATCTAAAGCATGCTTAGAGTCTCTGATTTAAGAAATATATTTCAGTGTCATCTGACTATTTCATTTCAGATTACTCTAGGCAACACAGTTATTAATTAAAACTAAATAATGCAAATTCATCTTCAGGATATAAAATAAATACCACTTCCCTCTCTTCACTTTTAAACAGCCACTTTTCTTTCTTGCTTGAAATTTATTTTTTTATTGGTATTGTAGAGTTGATATACAGAGGGGTTACAGGTATATGAATCAGATAATAAGCACAATTCTTTTTGAGCCATGACTCCTCTCCTGGTCTTTCCCCTCCTGTCCCCACCCACAAGTTGTACAGCTGCTCATTTTCCACATAATGTCTAGTGAGTACTACTGTTGTCTTTGTTCACCCTTGTCCCACCATTTTTGTGCTCTCCCATACCCTCCCAAATACAAACAAACTAACAAGACAAAAGGAAAAAACAAAAACAGCAATAATAATGACAACTAAAAATGTTTCTTGTTTCCTTTTCTTGGAGTTCATTTCATAGAATATTATTTTATATGATCATATGCACATAGCTACAAAATTGCCTGTTCCATCAAGGTCCTGAAAAGACTAAGATTAAACGTATCATTCAATGCCTATGAAATTTTCAAAAGCAGAAATTAAGGCAGGCTTTATTCCTTAGCAAAATAATATTATACACAGTTATTTCTCCACAAAACATAAACTGGATACCCAGAAACTTCTGGATGCCCAGATTATAGTGATAGCCAAGAACAGCAAGAGAAAGAAGATGAGGAGAAAGTAAAGAGGGAAGAGGAAGAATTATTTTTCCAGCTTATCATCTCTAAGACCCCCACATTTTATTCCATACCAGGCTGGTCCACCTTGACCTCTACTTGACCTCTACTTGAGCTGGTAGACTGCAGTTAGTGTGCCTCAGTTCAGAACTCATAAAAAAAACCTCAGCCTGAATCTAGAAGACCTTTCCCTCAAAATGATCCCCTCCGGCCCCCACTCTGACTGTACCAAGAAGGTCTTGAGAATGACAAGGTTTGGAATGCTATAGACACATGGAAGTGCATTTCCTGTTGCTGCTCATCCGTGTCCTTGGCAGGCATACATCCTCAAGTTCAATTCAGGACTTTCAATGGCCAAGAGAGACTGAGATGAAGTAGATTTGGCTCTGTTGATCTGGAGTCTATTCTTGGCCCCAAACCCAGGGCACTGACTTGAGTTAGATTTCCAAAATACCGAAAGGAAACAGCCAGGGGAAAGGAGAAAGAGAATGGTAAGGTACGTAAGGAGAAAAAGAGTGAACCAACAGATGAGAAGCCATACCTTGCCATTTACGTTGAATGCCCTCTTATGCCTTGTGCTAGATGCTTCTCCTTGCCTTTCCAATCTTACTTTCTTCCTTTCTCTAAGGTGACCTTTCCCTAGGAGAGTGACCTTGATAGATCTCATCAAAGAGTCCTCTCTAACTTTCACTGGGATTTGCCAGTGGGAGCTGCTTGTAGCAGTTTGCAAGCTGGGAGAGAGTGAGCTTGCAATTTGTGGGAGTTTGTGATAGCCTTCTGCGAAAGCCACAATTCCTGGCCTCTCCACATGCTGATCAATTCTCCTCCTATTTTGTACTCAGAATCAAGGGTGGTAACAATCATATGGGATCCTTGCTGGTGCCAGTCTTTGGATTCTGCACTCTTCTTTGCTAGTTCCTCTAAACTCTGCCCACAGCTGTGTAAATAAACATTTTATTAAACTCTCCCAAGCCAAATGTGCAAGCAAGCCGTTGGATTTCCATCGAATTGGATGGATGAACTCTAAATGCAAAGGTTTTTCAAAAGAGGTGACAGAGATTGAACTTGAGAAAGACAGATTTCCAGTATAATAATTTCAGTCCTGGGGTTTATTCATAGCCATGAAACAAGCCCATCCTTCTGCTCTATCCATAAACCCAAAGAAAAATAAGTGAACTGGGAGCCGGAAGACTTATTCTCTCATCTGAAATGTGCCCCCTATGACCATAATCTTAGCCAATTAATTAAACTTTTACAGGACTCCATTTTCTCATTTACATAATGGAAGTAATGTGCTCCATATATTTCATTGTACTGCTAAGAGACTGAAAGGACCACAATGCTCTGAAAAGGAGGCTGCTGCATATTTATTTGTTGTAAAAATCCAGTAGTGCTTTCCCCGGGCCTACAAGAAATATTAATCCCTTTGAAGATTTCTCAAGTCTCCCAGGAAGAATGGAGTCCTGTTTTCACATGCTCCGCTAAAGAAGCAGTCACATCCTGTTGCAGAGTCGGTGGAGAGCTTTTATGAATATTGCAAGTTGCAATTTTAAAGTATGCATCCAGTAAAGCATGCATGCCTCACATTACAGAGGAGTGTGTGTACATTTGCTACTTTAGTTAGTTGATGTGCTCTTCACTGGTGTTCCTAGTACCCAGCATGAAGCCAGGCCCATAAAGATCTCAACAAATGTTTGTGACTGAGTGCATGTATGTGTCCCTTTTATCCTCCTCTCTCCGTCATATGTATATGTTTCTGTTTGTCTCTCCACCACCTTGGTGGTGTATGTTTTGATAGTCTGTGTCACGATGCCATTTCATTCAACTCTAGAAACAGCAGCCTCAAGTGTCACAGGCAGACCGTATAGCCAGCTAGCCAGCCAGCCAGATGAAGGACAGAGAGAAAACTTATCCCAGAGTTTTCCCTCACAATTTGAACACTTGTAGAGAGACTTACAGGGTTTTGAGTCAGGGAAGCATTGGAAATCTGGGAGTTAGAGTGGCCATTTTGAGGCCCACAAAGACAGGCAGAGATGAGATACCACACTACTACTGATAAGTGGAAATTGTATTCTTAGTCTTTTCAGACCCTGGAAGTCAGGGACATATATATATGTATATATATATATATATATATATATATATATATATATATATATAACCAGACTTCTTTGGCAGCTCTTCATGCCACAAGACGTTTCCTTTTCAACTGATCTAGTATCTAAAGCTTTGTGTTTCTGGAGAATCCAGTAAACTTCAATGGGAAGAATCACTCTTACTCATCTTTCCTGGTCTTGGTAGTGTTGCTGACAGTGAGGGACTTAAGCTTGGCCAGCTGTTTCCAAGTCTGCAGTTTGAGTACCTCCCATGTGTCAGAAAAACTTGTGGCTCGCCTTACTTCTTATACCCATAGCTTTCTTCTTAGTCCCACGATCTCCTCAGCTTTGATTAGATCATCCTTCTCTCGAATTTGCTGGGTGTGGACCTCTCCTTTGCCATCAAGTCACAACCATGTTATTATAGTTAGCTCCTTGATTCTCATAGTTCATTGTTCTTTTTCTCTATAGATTCCCATAATACATAAATTCTCATACCCCCAAAGTCTCCAGGGAGCAAATAAGATAAAGAACCAATCAAGAAAAGGTCAGCCTTAAAATTAGGGTAGTTCCAATCTTACCTTCTCACCCAGCTCTGAATTAGGGCCTGTCCCTCCTAAGGGCTCTTGGTTGACAGTGATTCCAAAGCAACTCCCCCCTCCCCCCCACTATGTGACACAGCAGATTTGATCATTGCCTCTGGGGATCAATTAAAGGGAAACCCTAAACCTTCTTCTAGGGTGGTTGAAGCCATTTAATTCCTCCAAAGTTTGGTACCAACCTGTTTCCAGTTCTTAGGATGGGAACGTGTCCAGGGTAGTTCTAGCAACTGGAGATGCTCAGAAACAGAACTCATCATAAGTAACTCCACTCTAAATTTAGCATCCAGTTTCAGAGGTGGTGGTTTGAGAAGGTGTTGAGGCAGAGTGGGGAGGTGGGGGGGACAAAGTGGGGAGGGGGAGCAGGAACCTGAAAGAGAAGAGGAAGAGGAGAAAAAGTAGCCCAGGAGGCTGCGGGGAGGCTGTGTCATTTCTGTGAGAGGTGTTGCTTTTCAGTCCCTCCCTTCTTTCTCAAGTGGTTTCTGTGAGAAAGAAAGAGAAAATATCACATCCTTTGAGCTAGTTTAAATGCATTCTGCTTCTAGCAACTTTATGCTCATGGAGTTCACCAAGTAATTACCCACAATAATAAGTTCATTTCATATTCGAATAAATATTAAAGAAATGAAATAATTTCCTGTAATAGAGTCCATGGAGAGCTCTTATTAATATTGCAAGTTGCAAACGTCTTTACTTTTATTTTTATTTTTCTTCCTCTTTGTTTTTCTTTTGGCTTCATAAGGGCTCCAGTAAAAAATGATAGTACAAAAGAAATATTGACTGTGTGACCCATAGCTTGGCTGTACTTGCAAGGATCCTATCTGATCATCTGATTGGCATGTGAAGAGGGGAAAACCAAAATAGGAAATCTAAATTCTTTGGACAGATGCTCCATGTGTTTCCAACAGATTCCTTCCACCATCTTTGTCTGTGTCTGGGCCGAGGGGGTCGGCGCATTACCCTTCACCTGTGAGTGAGCAAACATCTTTCAGAGTTGTAAAGAATGAACATCGCCTCTCTCAGGGACACTGGGCTTTGTTCTGTGCTTCAAAATGAAAAGGCAGACTTTGAAGTTTATTTTAAAAACTTATTGCAAAAGCAGTGAGGGCTAAAATGCATACATGCTATGATTAAAAAGATAGCTAGCTAGTTAGGTAGATGCATCTTCAACAAAGATAATGACAACCTCATTTAACCCATTAGTCCCTGTGGAGCTGTAAATCTAAGTGTTGAAATCTGAGAGCCTAAAGTTCCCTCCCCATAGAAACTTTGGCAAATTGGTCTAGAATCACATTCTGGTGGTATCACAATTGAGCATTGACTTATGGCAACTATTTAATACTTCTAAATCGCGGTTCCTTTTATTTAAGAGAGAGAGAGAGAGTCAGAGACAGAGACAGACTATTATTTCTCAATGCATTATGAAAATTAAGTTGTTGGTTTTTTTTTTGCTTTGTTTTTTGTCAGTCGTGGGACTTGAACTCTGGGCCTGGGCACTGCCCCTCAGTTCTTCAGCTCAAGGCAAGCGCTCTACCACTTGAGCTACAGCGCCACTTCTGGTTTTCTAGTGGTTTATTGGAAATAAGAGTCTCACGGACTTTCCTTGCCCCGGCTGGTTTTGAACCGTGATCCTCAGACCTCAGCCTCCTCAGTAGCTAGGATTACAGGCATGAGCCACTGGTGCCTGGCTGAAAATTAAGTATTTTGTTTAAAACATACTACTGCAATGAATGATAATAGGAAGCTCAAAATTGTGCTGGAAGATGTAGCACTGCATACATGACCTTAAACTTCACTTCATCTACACCACATCCAACTTCCTGTGCTACGAAATGCAAATAGCACACATTGTAACTCTGTGCTTGGTTTCCTTCTTGTCCTTCTCCAGGGTCAGAGGTGCCCCCAGCACCCTACTCACAGTCTTCCTTGGCCTGGACCATTAGCCTTGGTTTTACTGATCTACTTCCTGAGATCAGATAATGTTTCTGCTTTCCTCTTCAATTTTTCCTCTGTCTTTTGCCTTTCTGAAGGTATCCTGGTTTGTCTTGGTCATTTCTTTCCTTCGTTCTTTTTACTCAATACATTTATTGCCCTTCAAATTTCTCATCTTGACTTGTAAGCATACAAATATGATTAAGAAAACAGTGAAATTCCTCAGAAAGGTTCAAATCAAAGGCCAACAAAATAAACACCAGGAAATGAGTACTTGAAAGGGGGGTAGAATGGGGTCAAGATAAGGGGGGAGTAGGCAATTGGGGGAAGAATTCAATGCATATCCTACAAAATTAAGAATTAAGGGGTGGGTGGGAAGGATGGGTGAGAATGTTGTAAGGGGTGAGAGACCAAGACCCATTGTCTTCAGAAGCTGTCTGGCAAAATGGCAACTTCTTTGTATGCACTTAAAGATAAAAATGTTTACAAAAGAATAATACTACGGATGCCTCATTTTACAGGGTAAAAGTCTTCATCTCTATTTCTTTTCCCTCCACTCCAGTTTTCTCTCCTTTTTGTTCTAATCAATGATCTTCCATTTTCAAACATCAATGTGCAAAATAAAATGAAACACTTAAAATATAATTTCTTAAAGAATGGATTGGTTTACCCTGTATAGTTTCTTCTATAGCTTTTATTCTTTGATTTAAAAAAAAATTCTAGTAACCACAACTAGTGAACCGGGGAACATTCATGTATTACCCACTAGGCCATCTTAGGGAACTCAAGAGTCTTGCTGGAAAAACTGTTAGGGACAATCCAGAATGACAAGTTAGCACTGAAAAATAGCAAAGGACTAACGGATGCCAGGTGCACTGTTATTATTTTTGTCTTTTTGAAAGTTTCCTTGGAGATAGGCTTATGAATTAGAAACCAGATGTGAAATGTGAACTGGATTAGAGAAATGTTAGGTAGTTTTGCAGCTGGCTGGTTAATGAGGCCCCAAGGTTGTGAACAAATGGTCAGGTTAAACTGAACAGATTTCTAGGGGTGGGTAACAGGGCTCTGAGGCCTTTTCATACTCAGCTTTTATAGTAGTGGTTTAAAATGAACCCATAGAAACCATGTCTGTAACATACAGGACACACACACACTGGAAACAACTAATTCAATAGATGAAGGACTCAGGATTCATAGTGATCTCCATATATTGAGACGCTGCATCAATGTATAACCACATCCAACTTAAAAGGAGAAGGGAAGGCTTCATTTATGATTGCACTGCTGTATCCATTTAATGATTATCTTTGTTAGAATGTACAAATTATGGCTGGGTGCTGGTGGCTCACGCCTGTAATCCTAGCTACTCAGGAGGCTGAGATCTGAGGATCACAATTCAAACCCAGCCCCAGCAAGAAAGTCCATGAGACTCATATCTCCAGTTAACCACCGGAAACTAGAAGTGAAGCTGTAGCTTAATGTGGCAGAGCACTAGTCTTGAGCAAAAATGCTCAGGGGCAGTTCCCAGACCCTTCAACTGACCCCCCCCCCAAAAAAAAGAAAAAATAATGTACTCATTATACTCATTATATGGATTTCTCTTACCACAACTGAGAGATCCCAAAATAAGACAACTGATAACAATTTTGGGGGAAGGGAGGGGCTGATCTTGAGGACCACAGAGTTTACATGGGGGCCAATGAGAGGAGCTGATTTAGACGCAGCCCTGGTCTGCTTTCTCACCATTACATAGACAAAGGGTTCTGCTGGTTAATTTTGTTTTAGCTTTAAAATAACATTAATAGATCTCAAAACCAGAAAAGTAAGAATCGGATGTTCTACTCACAAATTCCAGAGAGTAAACCCATTTCTGACATAGGTGAAGCCCCAGTACTCAAAGTAGGTAGGAATCTACCTTTCTCAAAAATCTCAGTTTTTGTTTCTGAATATTCTATTTCTCCTTAGGGAGGTTTTCATCTAATGGCAGCCAACACAATCTTCAACATCTGTGGCTTACTTTCTATTAATCTAGCAAAGTCTTCAAGTCTTATGACAAAAGCCCTTTCTCATTAGTTCCAGTGGAGTCTTAGGATGACCTCTAGCTTGGGTCATGGCCCTGAATCAATCACTGTGGCCAGCATGGGGATATAGGCCATGTGCCCATTCCTGGTTTGGATTATGTTTAGTGTCACGAGACAGGTTCCCATGTGAAAGAGAAACCCTATGAAATGGAGCAGATGAAGCAGGCACCCAGCAGAAATCCACCCTGAGGGAAACATTCCCATCATACTCTTCATGATGATGATTGAGAGGAGTGGATTAGAAATGGCAGGAAGAGCTAGGGATGAGGAAATGAACAGGAGGGATAAAGCTTGTGACAAGTCTTCATGGAGAAGGGAGTACTCCTGTGAGTATTCAGAGGGTGGAAATAAGATCAGTTGGAGAAGATTTTTGGAAGCTTATTTTAGTTCAATATGTGAATAAACTTTATAATGACTGAAGTTGTCCAGCAATGGTGCAGGCATTGAATAAGCTGTCTCCAAAGAGAGGAAGTGAATGAGATTTTTCTTGCTGATGAAGAACTTCTCACTGAGTAGACGTGGTTAGCGATTATCTATAATCCTAGCTACTCATGAGACACAAATAGCAAGATCATGAGTTTGAGGTAAACTTAAGCAAAGATAGTAAATACTGTCTTTAAAAACAACATATGGACAAAAGGAGCAAGATGCACGGCTCATGCAATAGAGTGCTTGCCTAGCATACACTTAGAAAATAATCAGTCATGACAAGGATGATTATCACTTCAATTTATTGAGTACTTACTTGCTCTCCTTAAAAGCTTGCATTTAGGCTAGACATGGTGGTACACATCTGTACTGGCTACCAGGTACTCAAAGATAGGAGGGTTGTAGTCCAGTGGCAGCCTGGGCAAAGTTACTGAGATCCTATTTCAGAAAAACAAACAGAAAGCAAAAGAACTGTGGGTGTCATGCAGAAAACTAAAAGTGGACCCCAGCCTATCACCATGCACCAACATCAACTCAAAATGGATTAAAGACCTTAACATTAAACCTGAATCTCTGAAACTACTGCAGGA
>NW_012267314.1:5729642-5793097 GCF_000151885.1 Dipodomys ordii | reverse complement strand
GGGAAGGGAGGGAGGGAGGGGATGGTAGGGGGAAAACAATGGAGAGGGTAACAATGTTCAAGAGGAAGTGTACTCATTACCTCACTCATGTAACTGTAACCCTCTGTATAGTATCTTTACAATAAAAAAAAAAGAAAAAAAAAGAACTGTAGGTGTGGCTTAAGTGACAGACTACTGCCTACAAGCAAGAGTTCAAACCCCAGTACTAGGGGAAAAAAACATGTAGCTAACATTTATGGTTACTATTTAAAAGAAAAAAAGTTGATGCTATGTGCTAGAAATGATTTTGTCTCATTTAATGCCTACTGCATCACTCAAGGGGACATGGAGCATGATTATTGTCATGTTGCAGAGGAAGTGATGGGGAACCAGGCTTCAAGAACCTGTCTGAAGTCGTCTAGTTCTAAGTAGCAATATGAGGATGTACCCAAAATGTCTGCCACATGTGTTGCCTTCTTTCAATTATACAAGCCTATGAAGAAGGTATAAATAATTCCACTTTATAAATGATAAACATTGATATCAATATTTGACTTGCCTGTGTTGCCCATGGTGGCTTGTGCCTGTCATCCCAGCTGTGCTGGAGACTTAGGTAGGAGGATGGTGGTCTGAGGCTGGCCCTGGGCAAAACTCAAGACCTTGTCTAATAATAATAATAATAATAACCTTAAAAAGCAAAAGAGAGCTAGAGGTATGGCTGACACAGAAGGTCCTGAGTTCAAATCCTAATATCAAAAAAATTACCTGCCCAAGATCATATCAATAACTAGAAAATCTTAGTCACTCTAAAACTTGTGTTTTATTGCTCCCAGATCTCCAAATATAAGATACCTGATGCCCTGCTCTCTGAGTTGGTCCTGAACTCTAACAGCCCTCTTTTCTTTGGAGCAGATTCTACCACACTGTCCTCTGCTAGTCTAGGCCACAGCTGGCAGCCTCAGCCATTGTCAAGGAAGTTCCCAGTCCCTCAGCTGCTTGGTTGTCACCTTGAAGTTCCTTGGTGGCCCACAGTTCTATGGCTGTAGGGAAGTGGGTTTTCAGGGACTCTCCAAGAAGTAATTTTCTTCACTTTTCTGCTGCCAGCGACCCTCTGCATGAGCTGAGAGTCACGGCTCAGGCGCCATGTGCCATTTTCCTGGAGCATGTGTCTCTGTGGAGTTGGCAGAGATCTGGAGAAGGGTGTGCAGGCCAGTGCTGACTTAGCTCAATAGAGAGTCTTTCAACTTAAGACCAATCTCACATTTCTAGTTCTGTTCATGGGAATGTGAAGAACCCAGGCTTCGGGGTGAGTCTTCTGATGGCTCTGGGTGTTAAGCCACAGTTATGGAAGTCTAGAATTTGAGAAACAAAGTCATGTCCACAGATTTTCATGAGTGACAGCTACAACATCAGAAGATACACATTTACATGTTTCAGATTTCTATTAGAAGAACATGTTCAGACTCTTTACAAGTCTCTCTTCCTTATTCTTCTTGCTCCATGTTTTAGTCTTCTTTCCATACATTTTATTGTGTCAGATGCAATGACATTTCCCTGTGAGTATCCTGAAAATAGAGTCAGGTCATCCCTGTGTTCCAGAGGTACAAGGGTGGGGCAGTGGATTCCAGTCATGGGTGGGAAGGCAACCAGGTGGGGGATGGGTGGGTGGAGGGAGCCAAGGAGCAACCACACATCAGAAAACGTAGAGAATAGGCTGTGATGTCAGCTCCCAAAGAGACATAAGACCCTTAACAGATTAACAGGTTTTTTTTCCCCCAAACCATCAACATTGCCCAAACTAGACTTTACATTTGCATTTTTGTTCAGAGAAAAGGCAAATAAATGATGCCTGAGCTCTTTATAGAAGCTTTTCCCTGTGTGTCTGTGTTCAGGTGGCATCTTTTCTGCCTTGGTTCATTTCTTCCCCTGACAAGCAATTTTCCCAAAATGAAACTCCATTCTGGACTTCCAAATGATGGAGTAAACAAATACCCTCGAATTTAGAGACTGGAGGCAAACAGCATTGCAGCCTCCTAGGGTTGCCGCCTCAAGCTCAGCTTCCTTTGTGTTCTTTTCATCAGTCTTAGCTGTTGCCTTCTGTCGTGAATGTGTCCAGGCCTTGAAAGCATTACCCATTATATTACTTCTGACGCCAGCCAAGAACTAGGAGGGAATGCGGCGTGGTCATTATTTGGTCCATTGTGGCTAAAAAAGAAAAATGGAAAAAAAAGAAAACAAGGAAAAAATAGTGTTCCCAAGAGTCATGAAAGAAGAGAACTTGAAGACCTGCCTATGGTTATTTATCTAGAATTGGCAACCAAGCTGAATGAGCCTCATAGATCCAGTGGTATTAAGAGAAGTTAGCCAAATCAGCAAAGAGATGAATGATAACTTTATTGATTAACTTAATGTCACCTTAAATGACTGGCTCTTTGGTCAGTATAGTTTACATTCGGTTCTTCAATATGTCAAGGACTTGACACACTTTTCTGGTTTTCAAGACCCATATGATTGGTGATAAAGCATGAAATTAACCTGTTAATTCACATGACTTAAGTACATATAAACTGTTTTGAATGAGACATTTCTTACAAAGCTTCTTCTTTCCAGTGTCCTGTCATAGGAGATAGCACTACTATGTTTTAAGAACTGCCCCTCTTCCCATGAGCCCTTCCAGGACTGATTCACTGCTTCTTACATTCAATTAGCCAGCATAAAATCTAAAGTGGAAATGTGGCTAGAGTGGTAGAGCACCAGGCTTGAATGAAAAAGCTAAGGGACGTCAGCCAGGCCCTCAGTTCAAGCTCTAGGATTAGTGCACACACATTCATTCATGCATACCCACACCCACACACAGATTCAAAACAACCTTTGAATGATCTACAGCAAGTTATTCTCAAGGAATTGGCAAAAATAACTTGAAAGTTAGCTTCCCAATAAAAATTGCTAATAATTTTGTAAATTAAGTTAACTTGAGCCATTTGGATAATGTTAAAAAAAAAGTGTTTACCTAAACTTCATTTCCTGGAAATGAAGTGTTTAAAATAACTTCACTATGGTAAACATATGAATGTAATTTTGCTAAAGGGCTTACTTTGGTCAGAAGCCATCCAATTGGTTAATTAGTAAAGGATGATGTATAGTCCCTGGGGAGAAAGTATGTAGGGCATTTAAAAACGCGTTTAAAACATCATTTATCATTTTGAAAATATTTAGAGATAAAAATTGAAAGATTGTAAAACTACATACGTAACTTGTATATGTTTCTTCATGTGAGTACAAAATAATTATCACATAATTACTAGAATTACTAGAATTCATTGAGCTCAGAAATAAAATAATTAGTACAAAATAGATGTCACAAATTTGATAAATATAAAATCCCCCGTGGGGCAGAAAGGTTTACTTTGAAAGTAGTTTTACTTGAAACACTAGCTATATATAATAAAGGTAATTTTTTTTAATTTAATTTTATTTTATTTGTGAACAGAGGGGTTACAATTACATGGGCAGGATAATGCGTACATTTCTTACCAAGCATTGCAGCCTCCTCCTTTGTTTTCCCTTCACATCCCTTCCCAGCCTCCCCCCTCCCCCTCCAATCCCAATCCTTCTCCTTCCCCCCTCTCCCCGCCCCCCCCACGAAACACTAGCTATATATAATAAAGGTAATTTTTGAAAAGTTTTGAAGCCATGTTTTCTGAATTTTCTCTTTTGCCCAATATACCCGTGAAACAAGACAATCAGAAAAATGTACTGAGACTTACCAAATGTTTTATTTTTTTTTTAAAAAAAGGTGTGGCCAGGTAGCAGTGGCTCATGTGTGCAACCCTAGCCACTCAGGAGATTTTAGGATTGCAGTTTCATGGGCAGACAAATCTAAGAGACTCCTATCTCCAACTAACCTGCAGAAAGCCAGAACGGAGGAGGGGCTCAAGTGGTAGGCCACCAACCTTGGGCAAAAAAGCTAAGCAAGAGCACAATGCCCTGAGTTAATTACCCCCTGACACACACACACACACACACACACACACACACACACACACACACACACACATCTTTTTCCTGCTAATCATTAGTTATTGAAAACAGTATAAACTGGGTGCTGGTGGCTCATACCTGTAACCCTAGCTACTCAGGAGGCTGAGATCTGAGGTTCACAGTGTGAAGCCAACCCTGGCAGGAACGTCCTGGAGACCCTTTTTTTTGGTGGGGGGGATCCAGTCATGGGCCTGAACTCTGGGCCAGGGCGCTGTCCCTCAGCTCTTCAGCTCAAGGTCAGCGCTCTACCACTTGAGCCACAGCGCCACTTCTGGCTTTTTTTTTCTGCTTATGCATTGCTGAGGAATCGAACCCAGAGCCTCATGCATGCAAGGCAAGTGCTCTACCACTAAGCCACCTTCCCAGCCCAATCCTGGAGACTCTGATCTCCAATTAACCACCAGAAAACCAGAAGTGGCACTGTGGCTCAAGTGGTAGCGAGCTCACCTCAAGCTGAAGAGTTGAGGGACAGCACCCAGGCCCAGAGTTCAAGCCCCATGACCACCAACCAACAAACAGAAAATATAGTATAGTCATATGAGAACAGAAATTACTACAATAATTGAATGAAAATAAGTTAATACCCTTAAAATCTCCTGGCACATAGTAAAACCTGTTCAGGGAGTTGGAAATACATAGAAAATTATTAATATTTTGGAATTTTTACTTTAAAAAGTATAAAATGTATTTGGTCCCAAATTCCCAACAGTGTATATCATGTTGTAATGAATTCATTTGAATAGGCCTTGAGATGACATACTATTTTCCCCCAGCATCAGCTCAGGTTCAATGATTAGCTGCAAGCTCTGTTTATTTTGTTTTCATTAATGAGAGCTGATAAGAGACACTGTTTTCTTAGTCTCAGGAGGAGACAGCATTGATTAACTTGCAATATTCATTTCAATTCCAGCCAAGTAGTGATCTGAAGACACAGATACCACACAAATCAATGATGTTCCTAAATTCATGTAACTAGATTGCACATAACTAGATTGCAGAAAAAAGTGTCAGTTAATTCTGTTAAGTACCAACATGCTTATGCTGGCTTTTTGTGCCATTATTGAATCCAAAGGAAGGGAATCATATTTAAATGGAATAGTAACCAATGATTAGTTCACTGACTGTTCTTATGCCTTTTTTTAACACCAGGTTGGTTATCATTTGACAAACCTGTTTAAAATATAAATAAGCAAGCACAAATGTGTATCAAGAAGAGAAATAACTCCCAGACAGAAAAGTATTCTTCTTGTCTCTGTCCCAGACTTATCACCTTGATTAAATCCTTAGCTCCCAAGTCCTTCCAAGTTTAACAGATGGATAATCATGATTCTCATCTACATAACTTTAGAGGGATTCTGTAGTTTTTTTCATTAAAAACTATTAACAGAGAGCAGAAAAGCAGGAATGTTTATCCCTCTGATTCCAATCCAGCAAGTTGTATGTTAAATGTCTTTTTCATATGTCCATCCATTCCTTCACCATCCATTCTTTCATTTACCCATCAGTCCATTCATCCATTCTTCATTCTATCAATCCATTCATCCATCATCCATCTATCTATCCATTCATCCATTCATCTGTCTATCAATCCATTCATCCATTCTTCTATCATCTATCCATCCATCTATCCATCCATCGATCTATCTATCCATTTATCTTCCCATCCATCCATCTATCCATCCATTAATTTGCCCATTCATCCATATATCAATCTATCCACCTACCCACCCGTCTCTAAGTACACTAAACACAATGAGAATGTTAATGGAAAATCTCTCATTTGTGAACAACCAGATATCATAGCACCTCCAAAAGAAAGCAAACTAAACATAGATCCAGCCTGAGTCTCCTTACGAGTTTGGTGTCATTCCAGAGGCTAAACTCAGCTTTCTTATCTCAGGTGGAAAGGAAAACACTGATCCCCTACACACAGAAGCAATTGACAAATGCACTAGAGCCCTGTGCTAAACTCAGAACTTGACATATGGTGAGCCTTGGTGGTGTTAAATGTGCTATGTGGTGTAGATGCCAAGTTAGTTTTCTCCATCTTCTACCTAGATATTCAGACATGGCTGTCTGTGACACCTTGGAGAAGATTGTTTCTTCTGCTATACTCAATAACAAATAATAAGAGCTTTTTCATTTTTGAATTTTTTTCAGAACATAGCTTATCATTGCAATTTGCACCTAAGATGTGGGTGTGTTCCTTCCCCTCTATCCCCTCCTCAGAAACAAACACAGGGGAGGTGACTGCTGATGTTTTAGGGACAGTCTCCAGAGGAAATGGCACATAAACTAGACACTGGAGGAAGAAGAGGAAGAAGAAAGAGGATAGCCTTCTAGAATGTCACAACACCATAAGCAGACACAAAGGGGTGGGGGTGGGGCGAGAAAGGCATGTGCAGGGTAATTTAGCTCTGAAAAATATCTCAGGACTATTTTAAAATATGGCCCCAGAGATAATGCAGCATGTAAAATGGCTCCTTCTGACGAATCAGCTTTATGGAAGACTTTTGTGCCTCATAAATCCTTGCTATTTAATTTCACTCTTTATCTTTCTGAAGAACATGCTTTAATTAAATCAATTCTGAAGGCCAACATCAGAGTCTAAATGGCCACATAGAAAGTCTTTTATAAAAATCTATTCTTTCCTCACAGAAGGAAGCCTTAATTTGGCCGAATGTAATGGTAATTTTTTTTTCCTTTTCAGTAAGAGTGTGGAGAGGAAAAAAATAGTTATCCAACTTTTTTGAAATATGCCTCAGCCAAACTTTTAGAATCAAATGAAAATGACCTTTTTACACATAGGCGGCCAAGTAATTCGTGAAGGTGCCCAGTTCTGTTTTAGCAGTGAACCAAGAATATTGACTTTGACAGGGCTTATTTTCAAGTTGATAGGAAGAAAGGACAAAGAGACACTTTCCTTCTTGACTTCCTGTAGAGCAAATTTGTCACTTTGCCGGGCTTCGTAACATGAGACGGACAGTGTCTTTCTAGTGGCATTTGGGATATAAGCTATTATCACACGCGGGAGTAGAATCCCTCACAGCTCTGTGATCAATATAAATGCTAAATGGTTCCCTCTCTCTGGAAGATTTCAGGACTGCCTGGCAAGAAGAGGTTTCTGAAAGGAGTCCAGAACCAAGAGAATCAGTTCTCCTAAACCAAAACAGTGCCTGAAGGCTGGGTGCAGGCAGATTTCCGGATTGTGGAACATTTGGTAAGTTTGCATCTGGTTACCCAGGAACTTCTTACTTACTTTATTGGTTAAACCAAAGCTGAAAACTTCCCAGGGAGCCAGGAGCTCTTGGTTTGGAACCCAACTCCTCTCCCATTCAGTTGCAAATGATCATCGCATTTCTATTGTGTGGAGTCCCTTTTATTGAAGACTGGAGAAGACAAATGGTTTCCATTTGTCCTCACAGAAAGGTTAATTGGTAAGAGAGACAGGAACACATAAACATAGATGTAATGATTGATCAATGACATCTTTTAACCAAGTTTATCTGTCATCTAATGTCAGACTGACACTAAGCCTATCTTGCTAAAGAGTTGAGGCTTCACCTCTGGACAATGGAAGTCACTAAAGTAATTAAACAAGAATCAGCAGTTCAAGATTGTGCTTTCGAGGGATCTATCTGTGGCAAAGTGGCAAGATTAGCTAGAATCAAAGTAACAAAAGTTTCTTGTTTCAACAATCAAGGTAAGAGTAGATGGGTCTGTACTACAGCAAAGAAGTAAACCTAGAGAGACATGACTAAGTTTGAGAAAATACTACTGGAGAGGTTGACCATTGATTAGATTGGAGGAAGGGGTGGAGGAGAAATATATCCCGATGACAGGGGCCTCACTGAAGAAGTGTGAGACCATGTTTGCAGGAGATGGGGTATGTGGAAATAGAATTGATGTCCTGGCTCCAGGAAAAGCAGAAGTAGAGAAAACTTTCACTAGAGTTCGTTGGGAGAGTTTGTTGACAATTCAATTAAGCAATGTTTTACAAATGGATCATGACCCACTAAAAGGTGGGTTTTGACAGGCATTTTTAAAAATTCAAAGTAGCTTTATTGAGGAGTAATTTAGCCATTATATCATGCATTCATTGTAAATATACACTTCAGTGGGGTTTAATAAATCTGGGTATAAAACAATTTTCACAACCCATTATTAGAACAGTTCTAACACCCCCAAAAGTTCTGACACTTGACGAAGGTTTTCTATGTCCATGGTTCATCTCTGTTTCCATCCTCAGCCCTGGGTAACCATGGATTTACTTTCTGGAAATTTCTGTAAATGCAATTCTACAGTCTGTAGTGTTTTATGTCTGGCTCTTTTTACTTTGCCATGATTTTATTTTTCATTTTCAATTAAAAAAAATTTTATTGTAAAGGTGATATATATAGAGGTTACACTTACATAAGTCAGGTAATGAGTACTTTTTTTTTTAACAGTGTCACCTCTTCCCTCATTTTCCACAAGATCCTTACTTCAGTTATAATGCTAATCCTTTTCTAAGTGTTGATTTTAACTACAGAAGTTGAAAAAAATCAGAGGTGCGTGCATTTTTATAGATCATAAATGCATTTTTTAAAAACCCATTTTACATCAGTAGCAAATACAGACATCTGCAATGACCTTGCTTTTGAGCCTTGAACAAGTTGAGTTTCCCAGGACTTGATTGTATTAATGGTATATTAAGAAACTCACATTACCCTGTTTCTTTTTCTACACTTGAACCATGACTGCCTTAGGCATTCATCTCCAGTACTAACCAATGTCCAAAAGAAACACAAAAATCCATTGCACTGAACAAGGTTATTAGTGAAAAGAATGGCCACTCATACATATTAATAAGAAATGCATATTTCTTTTCATTTTAAACTTTTAAATCTTAAATATAATAAATATATATTCCTTTGCAACTAGCTTGCAATGAGAATTTTTGCCTTAGACGGAATGCATTTAGTCATTTTTTTTTTTTTTAGTTCAGCAAACATTTGTGGATCAGGTAGTCTGTACCAACCACCACTAGGCAAAAACACGTAGGCATGATGGGTTTTAATCAGATATGAGAGAGAGGTAAAGGACTCAAGCAAGAACGGTATTAAAATGGATGATCAATAGGTCGGGGGGGGGTCACAAAATAGCAAGGGAGTAATCATTTCCAAATGGGATGACAGAACCCTGGAAGAAAGTCCTTTGCATCTTAAGATGCACCTGCTCCAAGAATGACGGGAACCATTGGAAGGTTGACTCAGCTTGGCAGGGAAGAACACCATCATTTGTGAGGGTGTGTGCCCATGAACCCAACTGATGAAACTTTGGGTCCATAATTCTTGACAGTGTTCCTCAGAAGGCCTCAGGGTAATAATTGGAAATGACCCTGGGCTTGGCACTGCATCTGCTGCCTACAGTTTACTTTTCTGGCTGGTGGTTTACACTCAGAGCTACATCACAGAAGTACAGGAAGGTTCTGTAATGTTTACTGTTAATTGGAATAGAACTTCGGAAATAGGAGATATTTTAGAATGTCATTTTAAATATCACACTTCTTTTTTAAACTGGCATAAATCCTAATTTATTTGAATATCTACAAAGAATAAGTCATAGCTTTCTCCTGATTTATTTTTAAAAAGTAATAAAACCCAATCTTGTAAAGCAGATAAGAACAACTTAATCTATCTGTCTGTCTGTCTGTCTGTCTATCAAAATATAGCACCAATTATTAAGTAGTGCTGTAATGAGGGGCCAGGACTCAGGGATTAATGTCTAGTTCTTCCATTGACTAGTTATTAAGTCTTGAGTAAATTCTTAATTTTACTAAACTGAGTTTTCTCCGTTTTATGATTTTCATGAAATCAGGGCAGGGTGTAAAATAAATGAACTTCTAAATTCTCTTTCAGTTCTTTCTAATTTCCCTCTTCATTTGTAATTCATCCTGTGTATTGGCAAGTACTCAATGTTTATAGATTACTATTTGTTTACCCTTTATGGAAGCAGTAAGAAAGTCTCCTTAAATGGAAGCAGATAAGCCTGAGAGAACGATTGTGGATAAATGGCCTGGACAGCTGAGGCTTAAAGTCCAATGATAAAATTGCTCCTGTGTCAGTATTGTATTAATCAAATGGTTAAATCATCTCTCAACCCTTTGCAAATCAACCTAACTCATTTACAAATGAGGAAATTCTGAAGGAATAATCACTTGGCATTTAGTCTGAGAGCTCTAAATAGAATGAGTTAATCGTCAATAATACAAAAATAATAGCTCTCACAAAAATGCCTTAGGAAAAAAATCTAGGCATAAAAAGAAAACTGAGCACTACAAAAACTTGCAAGCGGTTTCCAGTAGGTGACAAAGTTCTTTAACCAAGGAGGACATGTTCCTGGATGACGTAAAGTCAGCCCCCACCCAGCTGCCTCTTCTGTCCACTGTTCAAGTCATAAGGATTCTAGCAAATGCTACAGCAAGGACAGGCCTTTGCTGAAAGGGTTATGTTGCCTTGAGTCCTGGCTGAAATAGACTAATTAAAAAGAGGCATTTCTAGCATCATCCAGTGCCTAAAGACAGCAGATGGCATTCCCACAACTGCTGTCCCCGACTTGGCTCAGGATGGCTGAGGGCTGCAGGCGGTACCTGGAACATCCCAAACTGGGCAGGTGCTTGGAAGGAATGTCCCAGAAACTGTACTGCTCAAGCTATTGAACACATGCTGACATAGAGATGATGAGGAAGAGCTGAGACCTGCTATTCCTTTAGCACAAAAGCCCATCACCTGTTCTAGTGACAGGCCATCTGTCAATTGATGATTTAAACTGGAGCAGGCAGAGGTGCCAGGAGAGCAAGTCACTCAGTAAAGGAGCTGGAAGGATGAAGGCACAGAGAGGAGAGGGATTCAAACAACAAGAAAATATCAGTGACATGCTATAGCAAGAAGAACCTGGACTTGGGATGTTTTCATCTTGGGCTTCTATAGCCTAACTGACTGTGCTTCAGCTTCCTCATCTGCAGTCAAAAACAATGGCTTCTACCTCCTAAGATTATGTGAGGTAAAAATAAAGTGTGTGGGATTTCCCAAATGCAACGAGCACTAACTAACTGCTTTGTCTCTTCCCACTTCTCCCTCAGCACAGCTAGAGGATAGATCATGCCTCGCCACTTGAAACCCCACCACCAATACTGTTCATAAGTTGAAGTTCCCTAGGAAGTGACTATTGTAAATTCAAATGAGTTTGTTAGGGTGAGCCTGTGTCATTAGTTGGGTGTGGTGGCTCATGCCTATTATTCAACTACTTGGGAAGCATAGATTGAGAGGACTGTGGTTGGAGGACAGCTACCAGCACCACCCCTCCCCCTCCCCTTACTGGAAAAATAAAAGAAAGAAAAACAAAGGAAAGAAAAGCACTTAGATGATAGTTTTGGCATAGTTCAAGTGGTAGATTACCTACCTAGAAAGCTTGAAACCCTCAGTTCAAACCCTCGTACTACCAAAATAAAGGAAGAAGAGGAAGAGGAGGAGGTAGGGGAGAAGGCGGAGGAGGATGAGGAGGAGAAGGAGGAGGAGGAGGAGGAGGAGGAGGAGGAGGAGGAGGAGGAAGAAAGAAGAGGATAACTATATGAATAGGGAATATAGGCAGTTGGAAGCCTAGGAACAAGCAACTCTGCTGATATTTTGATGTTAGATTGAAGAATAAGATCCAATAAAGTTAATAGCAAATTAAATAATGGGCAAATAAAAGTAGACATGATCAGAAATGCATGCATGCTGAAGGGTCTAAAGTCCTTAGTTATTGTTTCAATTAGTGTACTGATAACCGATGAGAGAAATCTTGTCTCTTAAAAATCTAGTTGTATGTGTTGATTTGATAAAAGGCTCCCATTTGAATTGTATAGGCTTGATTAGCCAATTGGAGACTTTCTTCCTCCAGTTGCACCCACTACCACTTTCATTCACATCACGTACTGCTTCCTGGATTCAAAGGGAGTAATACCTTTCAACAAAATATGTACCTATCAAAGCCTCTGCTGTTAGATCATTAAGTGCTTTAAAATATCTATCCATGAGCCCATTTTATTTTAACAATTGTAAACTAGGGCTGGAATAATGCTAATCAAACAGTTCAGTCTTTAAGTGTAACCAGCAAATGTCAACTAGGGCTGG
The DNA here is from genome assembly GCF_000151885.1 of Dipodomys ordii. Taxonomy (NCBI): domain Eukaryota; kingdom Metazoa; phylum Chordata; class Mammalia; order Rodentia; family Heteromyidae; genus Dipodomys; species Dipodomys ordii. Next base: position 5,780,921 of record NW_012267314.1, on the reverse strand, counting down.
AATAATGCTAATCAAACAGTTCAGTCTTTAAGTGTAACCAGCAAATGTCATCCCCTTAACTCTAATCTGAATTTAGGAGCATAAGAATAATTGAAGTAAAACCAATGGTAACATTTTACTATGTTGACTTCAAAAAGAAAGAGAAAAGGAAATAGAGAAAAACACAACAGAGAGATTAATTCATAGTTCCAATAAGTGCTAGGAAGTCATCATTCCCATTCTCTCAAGAGAAATAACTGAACAAGTTGAAACTTGGTGAGTTTTCTTAGATTCTTACATCTTTTCTTAGATTTCTTAGATTAGACCAGGGAATTTAGGTCACAGGGCAAGCCACCTCCACAAAACTGGAGAGACAAGTACATACAGAAAAGCACAGACAAGATCAGCTTGCCAGAACAGAAGCTGCTACAGTCTATAGCTAAAAAGAACACTTAGAAGTTCTGGTAAATCACAGGAGGCAGCATGTGATTTATAAGAGTAAGCAGTCATGATCCTAGATGTTAATGATTGGGTAGAAAAATATAAGTCCACCCCCAAAGCTGCACATGTATGTTTGTAGTGACTTTATTCAGAATCACCAAAAACTAGAAGCAACCAAGGTGTCCTTGAGTGGAAAATGGATAAATGAGCACACACCCAAATAGGAGAATACTATTCAGTAATTTTTTTAAAAAAATGAATGATTACCAGGCCATGAAACAACACAGAAAACCTGAAGTCCACATTGCTAAGTCAAAGAAGCTGATCTCTAAGAGGATCTGTATTATTTGATTTTAACTGTATGACATTCCAGAAAAAACAAAACTACAAAAGCAGGCAGGAAAAAAAATCTGTAGTTTTCATAGGTTCAGAGAAAATGTGGAAGGGACAAAAAAAATAAAACACAGGGTTTTTGGTGCAATGGAACTGTTCTGTATGATAATTTAATGACAGATACATGATATCATTTATTTCTCAAAACCTGTAAAGTAATACAGCATAAAAAGTAAACCTAAACATAAATTAAGGATTTTAGTTAATAATAATGTGTTGGCATTCATTAATTGATGGATTAATTCATCATTTGGTTCATTATAATTAATGGATCACAGTAATACAAGATATTTATAACATGCTATTAATACTGGTATATGCCAATTATCTGCCCAATTTTTCTATAAATCTAAAAATTCTATAAAATATAAGATCTATTACAAAAAGAAAGAAGGAAGGTAGAAGGAAGAAAGGGAGGGAGGGAGGGTAAGGAGAAAAGATAACAAGTGCTAGGAAAAAACCATTGTACATTGTTGGTGAGATACAGATTTATGCATCCATTATGGAACACACACATATAATCTAGCAGTTCTAGGGAGAGATCTCAATTCCCATTTTCATCACAGCATGACCCATGATAGTCAAAGTATACGTCAACAAATGGATAAAGAAAAAATATAGCATACACACACACACACACACACACACACGCATCTGGCATTATATTTAGTATGTAAAAAGTAGGAAATACTGCCATTTGTAATGACATGGATGGATGAACTTGAAGGATATTATATTAAGTGAAATATGCCAGGAACAGAAAGACAAGTAGTACCACATGGTCTAATTTATAGATGGGATTAAACAAGTTAAACTCAAGAAGACAGAATATGGTTACTAGGGAGTGGTTACTCAATGGTGATATCAGTCAAATGATACAAATTATTAGTTAGATAGGAGGAGTTAATCCAATATTGTATAATATGGAGGCTATAGTTAAAAATAATAATATATTATTAGGAATTAATAAAAGCAGACTTTTTGTGTGATTTAAACTCAGTGACTCAAGCTTGCTCACTGTGCTTGTTTATAGTTGACTCTCTATCACTTGAGCTATGCCTCCAGCTTGGCTTTTTGTTGGTTATTTTAGGAGTCTCACAGATTTTTCTTCCCAGTCTGGCTTCAATCCTGAATTCTCCAGTTCCCAACCTCTGTATAACTAGGATTATAGGCATGAGTCACTGTTACCTGACTTTAAAATAGATTTTAAATGCTTTTAGCACAAAAGATGATAAATATATGAACTGATGAATATATTAATTAGCCTAATTGAGCCATTTCATAATGTGTACATGTTTCAAATCAGTATGTCGTACTTGATAAATGTGTTCAATTTCTATGTGTCAGTAAAAATAAATCTTACAACTTGAATGGTTATGAATTTCTCAAATTTGATGTCCACTAAAAGCAGTAGTCTACATATTCAATAAGCTCAGGAAAAATGCAAGAATACTCACATATAAATATATCAGAGTCAAAGTTAGAAAGTCAAAAAGGAAGAATCTTAAAAGTACAAGTTAAAAAAGAAGACTTACCATGCAGGAAGAAACCTAATAAGATTAACAACTGACTTCCCACCAGAAACAATAGGGGCCAGGAGCCATTGGGATAAGGTATTCAAACTGAAAAGTAAAACTATCGCGTATCTTATATCCAGAACTATCAAGTATCTTATATCCAGGACTCTTTTCAAAACCAACAATGAACTGATGACATTCCAGATAAACAAATTCTTGCAGGTAAGTGTATAAGAAATCACAAAGAGGGCTGGGAAGGTGGCTCAGTGGTAGAGCGCTTGCCTTGCATGCATGAGGCCCTGGGTTCAATTCCTCAGCACCACATAAGCAAAAAGAAAAAAGCCGGAAGTGGCGCTGTGGCTCAAGTGGTAGAGCACTAGCCTTGAGCTGAATTGCTGAGGGACAGCGCCCAGGCCCAGAGTTCAGGCCCACGACCGGACCCAAAAAAAAAAAAAAAAAGAAATCACAAAGATAGATCTTTAAGCCAAATGGAAATAATACCAAACAGTAATTTGAATCCACAAAAGTAACTAGAACGCCCGTAGGTAATTATGCAAGACATGATTTTGTATCTCTTTTCCTTTCTTCCCTTCACTGATTTAAAAGCAATGACATGAAACAATATGTAGACCTTATGTCATAAAAAATATATATACTTGACAATTATAGAACAAAACAGGCAAGTGGGAACGTGGTTCTATTGCCAGATGGCACATTGAATTTACAAGAGGAGAAGAAGAGGATTTGAAATGGTAAATACGAAACTTAATACAACAATCTCTATAAATACTTCTTGAGACATATTAAGTGATAACTATAAAAATGGAATAGATTTATATCATTTACCATATATATGTATGAATGTATATATATATATATATATATACATGAAGTAACTTTCTATATTTCAGTGGAACTAAGTTTGAACTAATGTACATTTTGACAAGGTAATATGTATATTGTAGGCCAGGTGTGGTGGTTCATGCCTATAATACCATCTATTCAGATGGTGCAAATCGCCGTGCAAGGCCAACTGGGACAAAATTCATGAAACACCGCCACCTCAATGAATGATTTGGCATGGTAGTATATACCTGTAATCCCAGCTATGAGGGAGGTATATGTAGGAGGATCATGATCTCAGGCCAGCCCTGGGCAAAAAGATGAGAGGCCTTATATAACTGAAAAGGAACTGAAAGCAGAAAAGGACTAGGGTTATGCTCAAATGGTACAGCATCTGCTTACCAACTACTAAGGCCTGAGTTCAAATTCCAGTGCTACCAAAAATGTACTTATTATAAACCCTAGAGCAAAAAGTATAAGAAAATAATCCAAACATAATTGTGTGTGTGTGTGTGTGTGTGTGTATGTGTCTGTCCTGGGGCTTGAGTGTAAGACCTGGGCACTGTCCCTGAGGTTTTTTTCACCTAAGACTAGAGCTCTACCACTGGAGCTACAGCTCCACTTCAACATTTTTTGGTGCTTAATTAGAGAGAAGAGTCTCACACACTTTCTTGCCTGGTCTGGCTTTGAATGGCAATCCTTTTAAGTATCTAGGATTACAGGCATGAGCCACTGGCTCCCAGCTCAAACTCTTAAATTATTGAAGGAATTAAAATATTACACAGATATTACACTTAATATAAAAGAAGGTAGTAAAAAAAGAGCAAAGAAATGAAATGCATAATGAAACAAGATAAAATGACATATAGAGTTCTACTTTATTAGCCTAGACACAGTTAATGTGCACAGGTTAAATAAACTAATCAAGACATAAAGAGCAAAAACCAAACAAAATGCAACTATGTTGTCTACAGGGGACAACTTTAATCAATAGACAAATCGATTAAAAATAAAAGTCTTGAGAGTAATAAGAAAGTTGGGGAAACAACTAACTGAGACAAAAGAAGAACGTGGAATAATGATGTCAGGAATCAGAAAAGCTGTGCAAGTGGGTGATGCCCCCAGAGGCCGGACGTAGTACTGCTGCTGGGTACCAGATACAGCGCGCTGGGGAACCAACAGCTAAAAATAACAGCTACCCACCAACTCTGTGTAGTGCTTAAATATTTATCGAGGCCTCTTGTGGCCTTTCTTTTTTTTACTTAGCATGTCAAGGAAAAAAAAGGAATAAGTGATCATTAACACAACCTTACTCTTCACAGGGACATTCATTCCTAGCTTTCAAAGGACATTCTGGAATGGCTTCCATACTAATATATCAAAAGCCACAAGAGCACACAGCATTTGACCTAACTACCTGCAGATGGAGATTGAGGTGGGGGGCAAAGCTTTTCTGCATTTTCTCAGTTAGGTTCAGGGTTTGTCATGTTTATTTTTAGTTCTTTGAGGATTTTTTTTTAAAGTTGCTAATGTAAACATTGTTGGCATCCCTGAGTAGGAACACCAGGGGGAGCAGGGCTGAGAGGATGTTGATGCTGTGTGGGCATTCATTGTGGTGTTTAAGTAGGACAGCATTTGCTCTGGCCAGTACTTCCCTTTCAGCAGATCTGTGGTCACACCGTGTGATTTGCAGTTCAGAGGTTCTACGCACAGTCCAAATGTGTGTTCCATTGCTCTTTCCTCTGGGCTTGTGAAGATGTGTACACACAGGACGGAGTACTCAAGGAGTGGCCCCAGACAAGAATCCACTCTGAAAATGCAAACTAACATTTATTGAGTTGATGGAGCAAAACCAAAGCTACCAACACTAGTGTGTGCGTGTGTGTGTGTGTGTGTGTGTGCATGCGTGCGTGCGTGCATGCGTGCGTGCGTGTGTGTGTGTGTGCTGGTACTGGGCTTGCATTCAGGATCTGTACTCTCATTTGCCTTTTTCTTTTCCTTCTTTCTCTCTCTTTCTCTCTTTACTTCCTTCCTTCCTTCCTTCCTTCCTTTCTTTCTTTCTCTCTTTCTTTCTTTCTTTGTCTTTTGTTCTTTCTTTTTTTGCTTAAGGTTGGCATTTTACTACTTGAGGCACACCTCCACTTCTGGCTTTTTGCTGGTTAATTGGAAATAAGAGCCTCATAGACTTTTCTGCCCATACTGGTTTTGAGCCATGATCCTCAGATCTTGCCCCCCTGAGTAGCTAGCAGTACAGATGTGAGCCACCAGGTACCCAGCTTAGCTGTAGACATTTTTTTTTAATGTTTAAAAAAATTTTTTTAAAGACATAAGATATCAGTAAGTTGCTTCACCTGGAAGTTGCTAGCTATTGCAAATGAGATGCCAGAGCTAGAATTTCTTTTTGAACCTAAGATTAGAGCTTGAATTTTTAATGTAAACTTTTCCCAACAGTAACTTTCAAAATTTTAAACATTTGCTTAAGTCCCATGATACCTGCTTTGTAGTAGAAAGATTCTTATCTTATTTGGGTACATGATTTCCTATAGATATTGAGCTTTGAACTTTTCCTTCTGTTGGTAAATTAGACATTTCCCTACAAGTAAAATAAATCTAGCCAAAAGGCAAAGTTGGAGATTTTCTCCTGTGCTATGAGAGTTAGATATTATACCATCCTTAGCATAAATTAAGAGTAAACTAACTATTTCTAAATTGTCTTTGTAATACATTTAAAAATAAAATTTTAGGCCAGGCGCCAGTGGCTCACGCCTGTAATCCTAGCTACTCAGGAGGCTGAGATCTGAGCATCGTGATTCAAAGCCAGCCCAGACAGGAAAGTCTATGAGACTCTTATCTCCAATAAACCACTAGAAAACTGGAAATGGTACTGTGAACTCAAGTGGTAGAGCGCTAGCCTTGAGCTGAAGAGCACAGGACAACACCCAAGCCCAGAGTTCAACCCCATGACTGACAATAAATAAATAAATAAATAAGCTTTTATTGTTATTAAGGTGTAGTACAGAGGGGGTCACGGTTTCCTAAGTCAGGTGATGTGTACAATGCTTTTTGAACACTGTCAACCCTTTTTTTGCTTTCCTCCCGTTTCCCCCTGTAGTGCATTTTTAAAAACTGAAATGAACTTTTTACATTTTTCTGGAGTTTCCTTCGATTCTGCTTCTATAACTGTATCCCCAAAGAGCTGCAAGATGTACATCAAGACTGATGTTCTTAGCCTGGCCAAGCAGTGCACATCTGTAGTCCTAGCTACTTGGGAGCTGAGAATGGAGGATGCCTTGAGCCCAGGAGTTCAAGATCAGCCTAGACAACATAGCAAGAGAGGGAGGGAGAAGGAGAAGATGGAGGGGAAGGGAGGAAAGGGGAGGGGAGAAAGAAAGGGGAGGGGTGAAAGGGAGGGAAGGGGTAGAAAAGAGAAGGGAGAAAAGAAGAGAGGGAAAGGTTGAGGAGAGGGAATGGTAGAGAAGAGGGAAAGGGGAGGAGAGGGGGAGAAGAAGGCAGAGGGGAGGAAAGGGGGAGGGAGAGAGGGAAAGGGAAAAAGAGGAAGAGGGGAGGAAGGGAGGAGAGTAGGACAGAGGTGAAGTTCTTCATCTAACTTCCTCTTTTTGGTCTTCAAGTCGGGGTAGCATGGGCAACGCGCTGGGCAGTGTCATTGGCATGGCCACCTACCGCTGTCTTCCCCAAGGTCTGGAGTCTGCATAATTTCCCATTAATGACCCCGTTTAGTGCAAGCGAACTCCACCTCCTGTCCACATCTCAGCGGCTTGAGCTTGGGAGGCTTTGCGTTTTCCTCGGGTCTAGAGCTCACAGGGGCCCAAGGACATGTGGAGACAAATGCAGCCCTGGGCCTGCTGATGTACTAGTGGCCTTAATAGCCTTGACCACTAATGTACTCCCTGCTCATTTCCATTCATCGTTGCCCTGGGCATTCTGGATGACAAGGCCATGCGTTCTTGGAAGGCAAAAATGGTTCCCAAGCCACTGTGTATGTTCAGTGACAGAGGAGAGGAGGAATATGACAGCCACATTATAAAATTCCAGCCCAAATCTGTCTTCACCAGGATGAATTACATTAGAGAAGAAAAGGAACAGCTACCAGAAGGTTATTGCTGGCTTAAAGAAAGTTAGCTCCTTTATGGCAAAGAAAAAAACTCCTGATAGGTTGTTCAGGGTAAATGGGCCTTGAAAGCAAGAGCAAGAGCAATAATGTGGAAGGCAGCCATGTCCTGAGAAGCGGGGCATGCTGAATTCTAGAGATTTCCCCTGCTCCTCCTCCATACCTTCTTCACAGTTTTGTGTTATAGAGTTTCCTCCCTTAGGAATGGGCTTTGTTCCAGAACTTTCCAGTCCTTGCTCTCTCTGTTCTATATTGTATTCCTAAGGACACCCTTTGCCTTGGGAAACTGCATGCCCTCCTTCAGATCATGACAGGAATGTAACTTATGCGATATGATAAGGTGCTTTAGATGAGGCTGCAGAAAAACCTGAATGGATCAAGCACCACAAAAAGGAGCCCTCATGCCCGCCAGTATCCATTGTTTGTTCTCCTGGTGATAGATACTCTGGCTGGGGCAAGATAGAATCTCAGTGTAGTTGCAATGTGCATTGCTCTGATGGCTAGAAATGTTGAATATTCTTTCGTGCATTTATTGTATTATTATTGTATTATCATGTCTTCATTTAAAACAAAATCTGGTCCATTCCATTGCCCAATCATTGACTGGAATTTTTGCTCTGTTGGTGTTTATTAATCTGTCAGTTGGCTATCCGGCAAAGATTTTTTTTTCTCATTTTGCAGACTCTTTCCTCTGTTGATTGTCTCTTTTACTAGGCAGAGGTTTGATTTGTTTTTTAATTTGATGCAATGCCACTTGTCAATTCTTGCTTTTATTTCCTGAGCTATTGGCACCCTATTCTAAATGTTAATGTCTGTTCTTAGATTGTGAAATTTTCTCCTATATTTTCCTCTAGTCATCTCAAAGTTTCAGGTCTTGTACTAAGGTTTTGCGTTGGTTTTTGTAAAGGGTGAGAGACAGGAATTTAATTAAAATCTACTCAGGACCTTGCACTTTCGCCAGGCTATTTTTGCTTTACAACTGACACTTGATCACTTGAGACATACTTCTAGTCCAGCTTTTTTGCTGGCTGTTTGGGAATGGAGTTTCTCAGACTTTTCTGCCTGGGTTGGCTTTGAACCTCAATCCTCAGATCTCAGTCTCATTCTTTAGTTTATCTAATTTTTTTCTCGAATGACTTTTTTCCCCCAAGTTCTTTGTTAGTGAGTTCATTGCTGGTGGCTAGAAAGGCTTTAGTAGACTGATTTGGTAACCTGCTACTTTGCTGAAAACATTCAACAGATCTGAGAGTTTTCTAGTGGAATCTTTGTGGTCTTTTAATATAGAATCAAACCATCTGCAAATAGGGATAGATTAACTTTTCCCTTTTCTATTTGTTTTTTTTTTTAATTTCTTTCTCTTGCCTTATTGTTCTGGCTAAAATTTCAACTACTGTATTAAATAAGAGTGACAGCATACCGCCCTGAGTTCAAGACCTGGTAAACACACACACACACACACACACACACACACACACACACTAATAAATAAAAGGCCTTACAGCAAACAATGTTGGAGTCATGGCCAGGATGGTAAATACTCTGCCCAGCAAGCATAGGGTCCCTGAGTTCAAAACCCAGTACTGTCAGAGAAAAGAAGGAAGAAAGGAAGGAAGGAAGGAAGGAAGGAAGGAGGGAGGAAAGGAAGGAAGAAAGAAAAGAGGGAGGGAGGGAGGGAGGGAGGAAGGGAGGAAGGGAGGGAGGGAGACATAAATATTAAATATACAGGTCTAATATTTTTTATTTTAAATTAAGTAATAGGATACACACACATATATTTACTGTGTATAACATGATGTTTTGAAGTATGTTTTACACCACACACTTGACTTTTTGGTAGAGAGAGCATTTAAAGTCTATTCTCATCAATTTTCATGTTTCTGATACATTGTTATTAACTCTCGTACCCATGGTTATATCACAAAAATCTCTCACAAATTCTTCCTAACTGAAATTTTATCTCCTTTAACCACTATCTCCACAGTGCTTCTTCTTTCAAAATTAAAAATATGCCCTTAACAAAGAATAAACAACAACAACGACGACAATGACGAAGGACTGAAATAAATGAGTTCCACCTAAGAGTATTTGGGGACAATCCACTGGCTCAGAAAGCCCAACTTGTAAATGTCCCCAAAAGTCAGCGCTTGAATGACTCTGGCTGTCAGCACTTCCTTGATTTACTTTTCTCAGGGCCTGTGAATGTACTTTCATGTTTCTGATGGGGACATTTGACCAAAGGGGGCCTCATATTCCAGATATTAAGGCCACTTCTTGCTTAATCTTTCTGGCATTAACCTTTCTACCCTCCTAGTCCTTCATCTGCCTCCAAGATTTCTCCAGAACTGGGATAGTTTGACTTTTTTTTTTCCCCTGCTCTCAAGTATTAGGCTACATTATACACATGCAAGCGCGCGCGCGCGCGCGCACACACACACACACACACACACACACATCTGCCCCTTAATTCCATCACTCAGAGATTTGTCTTTCCCTTAATTTGCCTGTGTGTGTGTGTGTACGCGTGTGCGCAACACATATCTCCCGATATAATAAACTGCACAGAAATTTCAATTTAGAAATTCCTCAAGTTAAAGTAAAATGGTTCCATCTAAATGCAAAATGAAATTTTAAGGTATGATTTTATTATGCTTGGATTGCTTTGATTTCTTTCTATACACCAAGTAGCTTAGAACACAGAGAGGAGAAAGAATAGGATTGGTCAGCACTCAAAATTCCAAGAATGGTCCCCACGCCGTATGTTATGATATGTGCATGCGTGGCACACGTGTACATGTGGTGGTGTGGAAGAGCACATTGTTGCTCAGAATTTGAATTTTAAGTAGACCCCTTCCCCACTCCCTACCAAGTTCTACAGAAATGTTCATCTTCTTCCATGACTCCCTAGTTAGTCTTTCTGGAATAGCTCAGAAAACAAGTTCATCATTATATCAAAGCTAATCTATAACTTTGGTATGAAACTGTAAATTGAGTGGCGTCGTTTAGGTGGACTTTGAAACCACCAACATGTGCCAAGAAGAGAGCAACAGGGTTCAACGTGGTTTCTTGGGAGTTACTATAGTTGTGTCATTGAACGCTGGCTTGGCCCCCCTGTTCTCTCTATCTTCAAATCCTCAAGTCTCTCACCACCTTGCTTCTCCAAGATGCAACTGCCCAGGGACATGGCATTCCATTCTAAGTCCCAAAAGGAGTGTGTTCTTTTCGAAGTAAAAAGAACCTCTCCTGAGACAAGAGTTGTAGATCCCACTGGAGTCCACACACTGGCGATTGTTCCCTGAACAGAGAGGATGGAACACGAAAGACTTCTGGGATTAAAGAACTTACTAGAAGATAGTTCATCCCAAGGCACAATCCTCTTACTCCTGCCACAAACCTTCCTCAGAGAAGTGATTAGGAAGGCGGTTGTGTGCAGGGTCTCAGCTCAGTCTGCCAGCATTCGCATGCACCAATTCGGCAGAAAGGATGGGGCCTTTTGACTATCATTAGACTATACCAGCTTTGTTTGTGTGCTTCAGCAAGGGTGTGATGTGAGAGAGAGGGGAGGAAGCATCGGCCAGTAGACGATCTGTGGGCCGAGGAGTTTGCCCGTGCATGCATCACTGGCAGCAGCGAGGTAGCACCCTTGCGTGGCCTGGCACAGGGCACACACTGATGCTTGCAGCTGTTCTGCTCTAGACACAGCTGGATGTGCTGGGTGTGGTGGAATTTTCAGAATCTGTTTGGTGCAGTCCCAAAGCAGCATCTGGGTGGTGGCTGGCAGATCAGGCCCAGTGCCTGCAGCTGGGGGAAGGGATGTTTGCTAATCATGCACCTCTACATGGACACTGGCAGGTTGAAACAGGGAAGGAAATAAGAAAGAGGCATAGTTGAAGAAAACAGGGGATACCATTAGGTCTTCTTTTCCCCCGGTCATCCGTGTGGATAGACTGGGAGGTGAATTGAGAGTGGACAGAGAGACCTCTGGGAACTTGAGACTTGGATGGCAAACCCGCAGACTTGGGTGGCAAAGACTTAACTAATGTGGCTTTGCAGTAGCCACGTTAGGAAGTGGACCCTGGTTTCAGTAAAAAATGAGCTACAGCAGGATGTCTGTGGCTCACCCTATAATCCTGGTTACTCAGAAGGCAGAGATCTGAGTTTGAAGGCAGCCTGCGCAGGCAAGTCCATGACACTTTTATCTCCAATTAACCACCATAAAAGCCGGAAGTAGATCTGTGGCTTAAGTGGTAACGTGCTAACCTTTAAAAAAAGACGAAGAAAAGAAAAGAAAAAAAAACACTAGGGCCTTAAAACTTGAAAGCAGAAATTATGTCTGTACTATCCTACAAAAATTAGACATGAGGGGGGAGAAAAATTGTCATTAGTGTCTATGAATAAGTTATGTGTGCTATCTCAATACATATTTTACAGCAGAGTCTGGCTAGCATGCATATGCTCATTTGCATAATTCAGAGAGCCTTATGGAACCATGACTTTGCAGTCTTGAGTGAGAGATTGGCGGTATTGTTGCCCCCAAATCTTTCCAAATAGTGGAGTGAATTTCTGTTTATCCCATCTGAAGATACCCTATTTTCCTAAAAGGCCCTGAAGTGCCACAATGGAACATCTTAGCTGGGTTTGACGTATGTATTGGAGTAGAATGAGAACAGCATTAGAAGAAACCAGGGTTTCTCTAGTTTTGTTTTATCTACCAGAAATAAAATATATAAAACTCTAGTTGCCCTTTAGCACTAATTGCATGAAGCTTAAGCATTACATGATAATATATAAATGAAGATGTCTTACTACTTTTATGGAAAGTAGCTTAAAGCCCCATATATTTAGCTACATTTAGCTATGATTCTTAATGCAGTTAAGACTCCTGCTACTGCTCCATTACTACAGGAGAATCTGGAGCTCCTTTGCAGATGAAGAGAAACTTCATGTTCTCAAGAAATTCTCTACTTAAGATATGTTATGGAAATTTTTTTTTGTAGGCCGTAGAGCTTGGATTCTGACCTTTGGTGTTGTCCCTGACCTTCTTTTTGCTCAAGGCTAGTGCTCTACCTCTTCAGCCAGAGCTCCACTCCTGGCTTTTTTGGTAGTTTATTGGAGATAAGAGTCTCATGGACATTCCTGCCCTGGCTGGCTTCAAAAAACTATGATCCTCAGATCTCAGCCTCCTGAGTAGCTAAGAGTATAGGGGTGAGCCACTGGCACCTGGTTGAAAATAAATTTTATGACTAAATTCTTTTCTTGAAACTTTACTTAGAATTGTAGTACAGAAAATTATCCAATATTATCAGGGCAGCGCTTTTATGTTGAAGTTATTTGAAATAATTTTTTTCTTTCTCATTATCTTATACTAGGTATATATTATAGTATGTACTGACACATCTCTAACTTTTGAAGAGACTAGGAGGGTTGAGAGAGATGGAAGGAATACATAGGAAAATCCACCTTTAAAATATTGCCTTAATGAAATAAACAACACGCAAAGAAAACAACCAACAACAACAAAAGCACAACCTTTCTGAACGCAATTTGGTTAGTTTGGACATGTCCACATATAGCTAAAACTATGGTAATATATCCATCCCTTCCCCAAGTTTCCTTGTGTACCTTACTTTATTCTATCTCTCTCCCTCTCTTTCTCCCCCTCTGTGTGTGCGTGCGTGTGTGTATGTGTGTGTGTGTGTGTGCACTGAGAATTCACTAAGTGTATACACTGAGAATATAGATGAAGCCATACTTAAGTCTTGGGTTCAAATCAATAGGGGCCGGTACCCATAAACATATAGTCACAAACTATTTAGAATGCTGAGGATAACTCCTTGTATTTATCTATATTTTATTTCCTTTTCCCACATTTCTCACTCTGATTTTCCCTCCTTACTTCTCATTTCTTTATAATTTTTCTTTTCCATTTGTCCATCTTACTTTGGCTGGTCTAAAATAGGCCACTTGAAGAAATGATGAAATCCCATGTTTTTAAAATGTGTGACCAAACTTTCAGGAAAGCTGTTTCACAACACCATCAAAAGCCTGATGAATATTCATTCCTTGCACTGGCAGTTCTGCCTCTAGAAATTTGTCCTGAGGGAAATAATAGTAAGTGATAACAAATAATATTTATTGAGCTCCTATCATGGGCCAGTCCTTGGCTCTACATGGGGCAGTTTATTTCATGTCTGCAGAAGTCTATGATGTGTCACCCCATGAGGCAATTGAAGAACAGTGAAATGAAGCAACTTTCCCAAGAGAACCCAGCAGGGATCTGTACAAGGGAAGTCCAGCTGTGCAGCCAGCGCTCTTACCCAGGGTGGTCCTCAAGGTGTATGAGCCCTGGCCTCTTCATTTTCGTGGGACCTCTTTCTGTGTAAACTAATTTATGAAATAACATTAGTTCATGGACCCATGTAAGTTCTAGTGATTTATCAATGTTTATTCAGACTAATGCACAGAGGAAGTGTTTGCCTGTTTATTTTTCTAATCAGATTCTTAATGTCCAGGACCAACTCTTCCTATACAGATCAGAATTATTTTTATTGACAACAAGTCTATCCCAGACTGATTTCCTGTCTTCCCCTAGGAGACAGAGCACTGCTTATCATTATTATTGTTATTATTTTTATTATTATTCATAATGCCAGAGGTCTGTGGGTCAAAACAGCACAGAGCCCATACTGCCTTTGCAGGTCCCTAATGCAGTCTAGTAGTTGCTGGCTACTCCTGACATTGTGAGATCATTCATCTCCTGCCCATGAACACTGGCTTCCAGGGAGTCTCTCAAAGGCTGTTCCTGAGCTTTATGAAGGGATCGAGTTGGCTAATAACAGCAGGGGACAAATAAGGGAGTGGAATAGAGGAAGTTTGGTTGGAAGCCACTTGAGAACAACCAAGGTGGGCGTCTCCACGCATGTGCAGTTGCAAGGGCAGGTGGCAGATCTGAAGTGACCATCAAAGGCCTAGAGCCTTGACCTCCTGAGCATGAGAGCTTCCTCTAAATCAATGATGAAATGGCAATTTCTACAAATACATGCAATGATCTGTGCATTTTCAAACAGAATTTGAATACATCTCACCTACTTTAAATGTTCAAGATTGCCAGAGACTTCCTATAGGTTAATAAGAAACTGCCAGAAGCCCTCTGAGAAAGCCCCTCCACTGTTGCCCTGAATGCTACGACTTCTTTAGTACAACACAGCTTGAGTTATTCGAGGGTTTGTGGATTTCTTTTTAAAACATTGAAATAGATGTTGTCATTACTTTCATGGTTATACAAATATTTAATTTTTGGAGCCATCTTGTGTAATAGACACTATTACTATTCTTGCATGTTTGTTAGAGGAAAACTTACGGCACTGAGGAATTAAGTTACTTGCTCCAGATTACACAGCTTGAAGAGGCAGAGCTGGCATCCAGATTTCACTGTATGTGCACTTCACCCTACAGTAAGCCGTGTTCTCCCATGATCAACTCCCTCCATGCTCTCCAAGCTGGGACCATGGTTCAAATGGTAGAGCACTAGCCTAGCAGGCACCTACCATGAGTTTATTTTGCAATACTGAAAACTCCTTGTTAGACCTGGAGCCATGTTTTCTCTCCATATACACACATTGGAAAGAACCTGACATCTTCTAATATATATGTATGCTTTTTTGGGGGTGGGGGGGTGGTCGGTCATGGGGCTTGAACTCAGGGCTTGGGTGCTGTCCCCGAGTTCTTTTGCTCAAGACTAGTGCTCTACCACTTTGCGCCACAGCACCACTTTCGGTTTTCTGGTGGTTCATTGGAGATAAGAGTCTCATGAACTTTCCTGTCTGGCATGGCAATCCTTAGATCTCAGCCTCCTAACTAGGATTACAGGCATAAGCCACCAGCACCCGGCTTATGTATAATTTTAAATTAGAGGCTGTTTATTTATGTGGGCTTTAACGTTACTAGGCAATAAATGCTATTTCAAATAAAATAATCACCATTGTGATGACAAATAGGATCGCTAAAATAAAATATGAATGGCAAAGGCTCTCAAAAAAATGGCCAAATGTGTTCTGTCACTGAGCAGACTTGTTCCTTCTGTATGACACAGGAAGCAGTTTCCTGAATTATGTTGATACAGTTCTCTGATCATGTGTAAAATGGCAAGAAAGTCAAAATCAGAAATATTTTTCAATTACTTCCTCATAGAGGGTTAAAAGGCTTTGTTTTTTAATTCACCATCTCCCTACTCTCCTCTCTCAACTTTTGGGTCATAAGAGATTGTTCTCATTATCAAATCCCTGATGTTATCAGACTGCAAAAGATATTGCAGCTGGGAAATTTTATCAAATGGACCCCATTTATAAAAGACACTTCAGACATGCTTTAGAAACTTCAGTCAGGGATGGGGAGGTGGCTCAGTGGTAGAGTGCTTGCCTTGCATGCAGGAGCCCTGGGTTTGATTCCTCAGCACCACATAAGCAGAAAAAGCCTGAAGTGGGGCTGAGGCTCAAGTAGTAGAGCGCTAGCCTTGAGCTGAAGAGCTGAGGGACAGTGCCCAGGCCCAGAGTTCAAGCCCCATGACCAACCAAAAAAAAAAAAAGAATCTTCAGTCATGCCTTAGAATCTTTGGTTACCTGAAAGTTGATGATGGTTTCATGTAATAAACAGTCTAAAATGCAACATGAAATATTTTAAAAGAAATACTACAAATCTTTTCATATAGAGAAAATTTCATGAAGTCTTTGACAAGGACATTTGAAGAACTATTCTACTCACCCAGGAAGCCCCTGGTAGAGAGGGACCTGGCTGAGTGAGATGCGTTGACAACTGAAGAAGAGAAAATTGACAAGCACGATGATACTTGGAAAAGACTGATTTTAATATGAAAGGATTAAGAAAAGACCTTGTGAAATATGAGGAAATCCTTGACTATATTTGAATAGAAAAATGAGTCTCTTTCTAGTTTGCAGTGGAACTTGAATGTGAAGAATGCCAGACTGTGCTGTCAGCTAACTTCGGTGGAAATATTATACCTCTCCAAAAGCAATTAATATTTAATTTCTCTTTTATCCTAAGAAAGAATCATTGCAGATGCAATTATAGCCTACATTTTTTAATGGAACGCATCTCATTTTCATTATTTTAGCTTTACTTTTCAGGATAAAATTCTAATCAAATTTTACTTTTTATTTACTATTTACTATTAAATATTGGCTCCCATTTTGGGCAGATTCACTCCTAATTGGACCTTTCCTGGAACCGATTATTCTTAGATAATGAGGATTGTCTGCACTACTTTTTAGTGGTACTAGATTGAACTCAGGGCCTTTTGCTTACTAGGCAGCTGCTTTACCACTTGAGCCAAGCTCCTCAGTTCCTTTTGTTTTAGTTTATTTTTCAGATAGGGTCTCGTCCATTTGCCCAGCTGGCCTCAGACAATGATCCTGCTACTTCTGTCTCCTGGTAGCTGGGACTACAGGCAGCACCACAGTTGAATCACTTTTTGCCACTCATGAGCCACTTTCCTACACTAAGCCTTGAAGCCTTGCAGAAATGGGCAGGTGCTGATAACTTAGACTTAGAAGAAACTCAGAAAAGACTCAGATCTTCAGGATAATCCTGGATGAGGTCAAGTCATCAGCTAGAAACATCTTTCCTTAGAAAATTTAAATGAAATAGCTTGCATTTTCACACACAGAGAAGTACCAAGTAAGCAATACTTGCATAAACGTCTTTTCTTTGTCCCAGAAATACTCTTATTAAGTTCTTATGAATTTTACTGAAGATGTTGGTTGCATCATGGTGTTATTTTCTCACAGATGACTTAATAGCAAGTCATTATTTTTTAATGTCTCAAAATGATTTATTAAAAACATAATCAGCCGCCAAGCACTCTCTCTGTTTCCTCAAACACTAACCCTTCTGGTAGATTTTATAATATTGTATCCTGTAAGAACTGTCTAATAATCTTACTTGATGAGGAAATGTATAAGGAAAATGCTTAAATGAGTCTTTAATTTGGATAGTTTCATACTTGATGAAATTCCATTGAAACTGAGCAAACATTTCTTTTTTTTTTTTTAAAAAAAAGGAGCAAAAATTATATTTATATATTCACCATGGAAGTTTTACATGTGGGACTGGGCAGCTTTTTCCTTTGGTTACCAAGGTAAAACATGACTAGTGTCAACATGTCCTTTTCTCAAGTTATAACTTGTAGTCTTTGTTTCTGCTGACCATGAACTGTGTGAGATATCCTGAGATCTCTGTAAAGGGCCAAAGTTCATTCTTCAGGGTCATAACGTCTTTATTCCATGTTGAAGAAAAGTTACACTGGAAATAACACTTGAAATAACATTATCCAAAGCTAGATCCTCTCTTTTTGTATTACTTTTTTAAACTAGCATCAGTTGTACAACGGGTTTTATTCTGACAGGTTCCAATAAGCATACGCTGTTTCTTGATCAGCCTCTCTGGGCACCTTCCCTCATTCCCCTCTCCCCCCTTTCCCAAACCAATCTCAGCAAGCTTCATTTAAAACAGGATCTTTAATTCAGACAGAAACAAAAGAGATTAGGATGAGAACAAATTGGAGGTAGATACAATTGAAGGTACAACGTGACAAAATGGTTACTCATCCATACTGGGATATTACAAGACTAGCCTTAAAACATCTCAGTGTAAGCTTTCCTAACTCACAGATATCCACATGTCAGTGCATCTGTTTTCTTATTCTATTGCCAATCTGTTTGACCTTTGATCTTTCTCCTTCCTAAACATGTGGCTCATTCACTGGGAGGAGAGAATAACAGGAAGCAAAACTTGAACCCTGAATTCATCCATTTCAATTGCTGTTTGCAATGTTTTCATGCACTTCACTTCATTGCGTCATTGCATAATTCCTTTCCGTTTTGAACGGACTCTTGTATCCAGGATTAACAACTAAAATATACCATTTTTTAACTTCCCCCACCCCAAACCAAACTGCATCAAATTCTGACAGAAAACTTAATCGCAGTCCTAATGAGGATTTGATTTTCTCTGTCCCTAGTTGCCTTTGAGGTTTTCTATGGTCTTAGGCAGTGAGCATCAGGAAGCTCCATGGTTCTGTGGCCCAGACTTACAGAGTCTCCTACTTCAGAGTTTTTGGAAGAGGCTCCATAGTTTGAGTGCTTTCCTTGCATAAGGGATTTGATACCAGGGTTCCCTGCTTGGGTTCCCTGCCAGGTACAATTTTGCTTCTCAGCCCTTGCACTCCCTTCTCAAGCCACCAGAGGTAGGCCCTCGCTGAAGTTCTGTACTTTCTCCACCAGGTGCTAGAAGGAAAAACCTGCAGTATCTTTGTTATCTAAGTGAATCATTTCCTTGGGCCCCTTTTCTTCTCCCTTACTTCCAGCACTGGGCACCTGTCTCCCTTTAATTGTCAAAAATCTGAAGATTATTATGTTTTCCAAACAAAAGCCAGAAAGACAGATGAGCCTAAGCAACTTCCACTTGACTTTAAGAAACATGAAGTGTCAGAAGGTGGATCCCAGAGCTCATCTCTCCGATGCGGTGTGTCTCGGGAACTATTTATAGTACGGTTTATAATCAGATAAACAACAGGAAAGATAAAAATGCAAACATTGCAATGAGTTCAAGGATGAAAGAAGGATGTAAAATGGAAATGGAAAATGTTACTGGTAATCATTAAAAATTGAGTTGTTTTGATTTAACCTAACAAACATGGTTTGTGTTATCTTGATCCCTCAGTTTCTAGCCTACTCTCTCTTCAATAAGGGGGGAAACTATTCAGCTTTGCTATGAGAATTTTGGCCTCAAAAATCAATTCCAAGCCTATACTGTGATGCATGCCTATAACTAGAGCCCTGTGGAGGAGGATTAAGAGTTCAAGGCCAGTCTAGGCTCCATTATGAGCCCTTGTCTTAAAAAACAATTGAAACGCAGATGATTCAATTCCAGCAGCACTCAGTGTTTCTTCAAGCGTGGGTATATAGAAATAAAAAATGTTATGTCAAAATCAACCAGCCAGTGCAGGCAGAAGCTTTCCTTTGTTCTATAGTCCACACACTTAGAAGCACCACAGGACCTTGTCAAAGGCAACTGGTGTGTGTGTGTGTGTGTGTGTGTGTGTGTGTGTGTGCGTGCGCGCATGTATGTGCACACATGTGTACAAATGTGTGTGGTGCTATACCATTTGGATTTTGAGTGGCTAATTGAAGAAGAGTGTCACAGACTTTTTTTTGCTCAGGTTGCTGTCTTTGAACCTTGATCCTCAGATCTCAACTTCTTGAGTAGCTAGGCTTACAGGTGTGAGCCACCGCATCCAGCTACATCTCTTCTCTTAGTCAATGGCCAGGTAAGTTTTTGCATGTCAGCCTTTCCACTTCCTTCTCAAGCTCCATTATACCCACCTTCTTCCCCAAGTGGGCTCATTTCAAGGAGCATGGGAGCATGTATCCCAGGCAGAGATGGTGAGTGGTGGGTCTCATTGGCTCCTGACTGGCCCCGGATTGTCTTTCAATACTGCTATTTATAGCGGCACAAATTATATTATTGCTGTAAGCAATGATGTCACTTGTCCCATGAGAAAGTCTGAGTCCTGAACAAAAAAATAAAAAAGGAATTCTTTATCTATAAATATTTAGGTTTGCGAATTTACCTTGAGCAACATGCTTGGTGCCCTAATCCACTCTGTTGCTAAAGCAGAGTAGCACAGATGGCACAGACTGCCCAATCATAGCCCAATCGCTAAGTGCATAGGGACTGGATAATGAAGTGTATCAACATGAACTCCAAGAATTGGAAACAAGAGGTTCTTATTATGTCCTATATTATTTTAGTTATTTCTAATTTTTATTTGAGTTTTCTGTACCCTTTGTCTTATATATATAAATTTTTCTGATCCATGGATGGGCAAGGGAATCACAGAAACAGCAGGACAAAAGATGAACTAATGCAACAATGATACTCACTTAGACACGAGGTTGGAAATGAACTTTGCAACTTGTGGGGACTTGGGGGAAAGGAAAGTAGGAGAAAAATGAGGGGGGGTAAAGGAATGGAAGGTGGAAGGGCAAGGCAGTGTGACAGCATGCGAGGGGTCTGAACATTTTCTAAAACCCCCTCCCCTCAGAACAGACCCAATGTCTTGATTCATTTGTGAAAACATAGCCCTTAGGATTCAATCGCATCTTCCTAAGCCCCATCCCCCACAATGTTGCACTGGGGATTAAGACTCCAACACATAACCTTTAGGAGACCCTTTCCACCTACCGCATTCGCTGCAACTTCGCCAGCCTTCCTCCAGGAGACAGCGCAGCTCTGCTTTTCTTTGTCTCACTGCTTAGGGCTCACTTCTAGGCTGCGCCTCATTTCTCAATGGCACAGCTCTATCTTGGCATTTAGGATCGTTTGTTAGTTAATGGAATAAAAGCATCTGATGGGAAGCCCTGGACGAAGCATTTAAAATGGTACAGGTCATAACCAGGGTGACCTTGCCCATGGTCCCTAAGGGAGCCCTGTTGAGCAGGAAGGAGATGCCACTGATTACAGCAGGGTATGAGCCAGGCAGAACTACCCCGGGCAGCCTGAGATTATGTGGTGACAGACACTCTAAGAAGTACAACCGTGACCACACATTATTTTTTTAATGTCTGACCTCAGCTTTCCCTTTAAGCCTCTATTTCTGCTGAGAGCTGAGAAAAGAACATCGACCGCCTTAACAATCCCATTCAGATTCAGATGTACAACTTAACCTGCGGTCTCTACAGTCTAATGCTCGTTTTCCCCATGCTTCTCTTCTCCCAGTCACATCCAGTGCCTGAAGAAGATACCTGAAGATTGCACATTAGTAGAGATCCTTTAGTCCCAGGGGGCTACTTAGCCATCCTTGTTGACCCTATTGTCTTTTCGTTGATGCTCCATTCTCTGAGTCATTACCCATGGACCTCTATCTCACCTAAATGGCTACTAGTTTGTTTGCAGCATTGTCAAGTTCCTGTGGTCACCTTCATTATTACTTGAACCTCATCATGGCTCCCACAGTGCAGTAGCGCCTCTGAGGTCCACCTCTATCTAGAATCAGGCCATCTCAAGAGAGCTCATTTGTCCCTCTTGCCTTTGGGTCAACTTCCAGAGCCCTTACTAGGGGGTCTTCTGCCCATGCAGATGCTGTATGACATACAGGAATGTCTGGACTTTGGTAGGCACTACCCACAGCCTCCGAATGGAAGGGTGGGTTGGGAGAGTTGACTTTCATACTGGTAAATCCATTGCATGCTCCTCTTCTTGTCCCTTCAGCTTCCTAGTCTACTATTCTGTGGGATTTGCCTTGTTGAACTCTAATCTTCACAGTTGTCTTCAAAAGCTGGCATCTCCCTGATTTTAGGTGAAGATACAGACACAAGGTATAATGTGTGTGAAGTCCTTAAGACAAATGAGGAAAAGAACCAGAATTTGCTCTGGTACGAGGTCTGTCCTCTGAAACACTATGCAGGGAGGAAAGTCTCTGAGTTAGGAGTAAGCTGATCCCATGTACTCAAAACAAAACAAAGCAAAGCAAAATTTTCTCTTCTAAATAAAGCCTTTTGATGTTAAGAGTTGTTTTTGTGACACAAACAGACATTTCTGACCATGAATAAATGAGAGAATTAAATGAATGTAGAGGGCAGGTTGGCCTCTGCTGTGAACCTGGTGGTGATGAACCTTAAAAATAATGTCAAGATCTCCATTCATCTACCGCTCTTAAATCCCACTGATACGATTGTATGATAAATAATTATACTTTATTCAGAATCAAACTGCTGGACACTGGTATCTTTAAGGTTTTTTTTGTTTTTTTTTTTTTTTTTGGTTATGAGGCTTGAAGTCTGGGACTGAGCACTGTCCTTGAGCTCTTCAGCTCAAGGTGAGCACTCTACCACTTGAGCCACAGGGTTTTCTGGTGGTTAATTGGAGATGAGTCTCACGGACTTTCCTGCCCAGGCTGGCTTTGAACCACAATCCTCAGATCTCAGCCTCCTGAGTAGCTAGGATTTACAGGCATGAGCCATTGGCGCCCGGCATGTCTTTAACTTTTATTAGTTGAATTAATTACATGTCAGTAAATATGGGAATAGGTTTTTATATATAATGCACACATGTGTTTACATGTAAATACACACACATTTGGGTTGTTTACTGGAATTTGAACTCAGAGACCTTGTGCTTAATCTACATGCCCAGCATTTTTGCTGTCATTGTTTGATGAATAGGGTCTCATTTTTGTATAGGCTAAGCTGGACTGTTATCCTCCTATTTAAGATTTTTTCATAACTGGAATGACAAGCATATAGTGCCATACCCAGTTTTTTATTGATTGAGATGGGATCTCACATACTTTTTTGCCCAGCTGGCCTTTGATTGTGATTCTTCCTATTTCAGCCTCAGAAGTAGCTCATATTACAGGCATGAACCACTGTGCCAGGCGTAAATGTATATATATATATATTTTTTTTAATGAAAAGTCTCCTTAAATATTTGCTTTTCCTTCTCTCTCTTTTTTTCTGTTCCTTTCCTAACAAGGAAAATGTTTATTTCAGATACAGAGGAATTACTCACTCTGTTCTCATCATTCCCTTCTCTTTACATCTAATTTAATCTGGTACCAATTCCAAAGAATAATCACACAACATGAGACCCTTTGGGAAAACATATCCTCTTCATTTTGCCTTATTTCTCAACATTCCCCCTCACTAAACCTTTTCTCTTTGTAACTTCTCTCTCTGTTTTTGACCCTAAGTTTGCCTGGCTCTCAAACCTCCATACTTTTTTTTTTTTAAAATCACCATTCTTTGCCTTATTTTCCAATGTTAGGGTGAGTTTTATTTGTACTATTTGTCTCTCGGTTGTTTTGATGATTCAGATTCTGAGTTCTCAATGTATAGTTGCCAGGTTCTTACTACCATGGGCCCATAAAATTGTGCCCAGTAACTTGGCTGTGAGAAAATGGATGTGAAATTGCTGCTGTTGTCCATCCATGAGGCTCGGCTGCCAGGCACCTCGGGCTCAGCGCCCTGCCTGCCTGAGAGCCAGGAGCCCTTGAAACGTGCACAGTACACTCGCTTATTAACTGCAGTTAGTTTCCTTTTGTTTGAACTTACACGTTGCTCCTATAGGCAACATAGAGAAGGTTCTCTTTAAAATGATTTGAATTATTTGAGATGAATAAAATGTTATTAACAAATATGAGAAATGAAATAATTATATTAGTTACAACTCAACAATTCATTAGGATTAATTTCTTGACTAATTTACTTGCCATAATGTTATTTAGTATACCAATCTCATACAGGTATCTGTGTGATTAGTACTTAGAAACTTCTTTTCTTTTCAAACAAGCAACAGTAGCCCACTGAGACCAAGCTAGACTGTGGAGATCTGGCCCCTGCTCAAGGCATTGCATTAAGAGAGGGTAGAAGAAGTAGCCTGTGTAAGAAACTAAAACAGAGGATGGATGGGCAGGATGGCTCAGCCTTGTAATTCCAGACAGTTTAGAAGGATTGTTGTTTACAGGCAGGATGGAGAATAGACATTAGTGAGACCTATTTTAATAACAAATTGAGTATGGCACCTCAGGCCTGTAACCATAGCTGTTCAGGAGGTATCGGTAGAAGGATCACCACCTAAAGCTGGCCTAGGAAAAAGGCAGGCGAACCTCTCTGAAAATAACTAAACACTTGCACAAGACCAAGAGTTCTGACCTCCTACCATACAAAATAAAAAGATAAGAAAGAGAAAGAAAGAGAGAGATGGAGGAAGGAAGGAAGGAAGGAAAAGAAAGAAAGATAAAGAAAGAGAGAGAAAAAGAAAAAAGAAAAAAGAAAGAAAGAAAGAAGGAAGGAAGGAAGGAAGGAAAGTTACCCATTTACCCATCTGGGAGTTGACAATCCCAGGAAGATGTGTTCATCTTTTCTGTGCTGCCCTAACAGAATCTCCTAGGCTGGGGAGTTCTAAATGAACAAAAATGCATTTGCTCAGTGATGGAAGCCGGAAGTCCAATGCCAAAGGCTGGCATGTGGCCATGTCATAACATAGCAGAAGGAGGTGACCGGACAGAAGGCTGAGAGAGACAGGCAGAGACAGAGACAGAGACAGAGACACAGAAGTATTGCCAACACCCGCACAAAGTCAGTTAAGTTCAACCATAGGGGAGACAATAGCAGAAACCTGAGCCACTCACAGCTAACATGCAGTTTCTCATCTGATTCTCATGGCACCATATCTAGGAAGGGGCAGAGCTGGAATTTGCCCTAACAAAGGTGTCCAGCCAGTGCCCCAGACAGTCCTGAGTCTGTATCTGACTGCCCCAGCTCACAGACATCAGGAGGGCCTGACTACTGGGACGTTCCAGCCAGGTCTTGTCTGTTCTACATTCCCAGGATTTCAAAGACTGTACAAAGACCTAGGGACCATCCCCAGATCATCAGATTTCACAGAGCAATGTACAATGAGTCAGTGGCCCAGCTTGTTCCTATAGAGTGCTTTTTTCCCCCAAGGATTATTTGTGTTTTTCCTTGTGTCAACATTGCTTAGAATTCTCATCTTATTGGGTTATGGTTGTGTTTGGTTTTTGTTTTTACTTTGAGTACATCTGTTCTCTTTTCTCTAGCTGCTTATTTCCTCTAATTTATAGTTTGGTTTAATTTGCTACGAGATACAATGGTCCTGGCATTCATATCCATTCACTGAGCTCTCCTTTGGAGTGTTTAGGTGTTTAATGCCAAAGCTTGGCATTTATCTGAAGGCTTATAAGCCATATTTTTCCCATTAGCCTTTTTAAATATGTTTTCCTTTTTTTGACTTTTTATTTGATAGATTATTTCTTTTTAGAACTTTTAGGCTTACATAAAAACTAAACTAAACAAGAATTAGAGCTTCCATATCTGCATGTCAATATATACTATTTGTTGAAAAAAACCCTTTCTCTACTGAGGTACTTTGTTCCCTGGTCCAAAATGAGTTGACTCTGCTTCTGTGGGCTTATTTGTAGGCTCTTATGTTCCAGGAGTCTATTTGCCTACCATTTTAACTATGCCAGTAATAATCACAATGCCAGTAATCACAACACTGTGATTACTGTGTCTTTACAGTAAGTCTTGAAGTTGGGCACTGTGTTGTCTGGATTTGTCTTTTCAGCTCGTATTAAGTGCTCTGTCCTGGATCTTTAGCTACTCCATGTAAATGTTGGGCTCAGTTTGTCAATGAGGACAAATAAAACTTTGCTGGTATTTCGGTTGACATTGTAGATGTCTAGTTTAAAAGAAGTAATATTTCACAAAGTTAAATCTTTCCCCTCTATGCACATGGAATATCTCCCCATGTATTTAAATGTTCTTCACCAGGTATATAAATCTAGTGCATGATTCATTAGATGTATACATAAGTATAAATTTGGGGGCTACTTGTGTTAGTGGAATTACATTAAATCTTTTAAATTCCAATTTTGCACTCTTGTCACATATATGAATGCAATTTTAAATATGCTAAATGCTGGGACCTGAAACCTTGGCATTAATCCCAGGAAATGATTTTTGTTGTTGATCCTTTAAGGTTTTTATTTAATATAGAAAATCATATCATCTATATACAAAGACAGTTTGATTTCTTTCTTCCCAATCTATGTTTCTTTTATTTCTTTTTCCTGTCTTATTGCTTTGGATGAGATGTCCAGTATGGTGGCAAATAAGAAGGGTGACAGCATATGTCCTTGCCTCCTTCCTGATATTAGGACAGTGTCCACCCTTTCATTTCTAAGGTTGGTGTTGACTGTAAGGTTTTGTCCATGTTCTCTGGTAATTTGAGGAGGTTCCTCTCTGTTCCTCATGTGCTGAAAGTTTTTTTTTTTTTAATCAGAAATGGTTGTTGAGTTTCACCAAATACTTTTATGTATCTATAGACAGGATGATTTTTTTCTGCTTCTTCAGCCAGTTGCTATGATTGATGATACCAATTAATTTTTCAAATATTGAATCAGACTTGCATATCTGGAATGCATTTCATCTGGTCATGCTACATAATTTGATACACTGTTGGAGTCAATTTACTAACATATTGTTGAGAAGTTTTGTAGCTGAGTGATCCATGTGGATTGTTTCCCTTTCTTGTAGCATCTCTGTCTAGTTTGGGTATTAACTTTATACTGGCATTTAGTTAGACTGGCTTAGGAAGTATCCCTTCTATTTGCATGTTTTCTTACCTCTTTATTCTTATTTTCCCATGAGTCTCAAAAAGGCCAAGTAATGTAAAACTCATATATAGTAAAGACCCTGTATGGATGTTGCATTGTGTTTTCTATAGGGGCACAAAGACCACTACTAATTTTTAATCATATTTTAGCCTTAGGCTTTGATACGATGGCTTCTTTGTGTAAGGCTTCTGTTCTAGCCACAAATGTCTCACTATCAGCAATCACATAAAGAAACATTTTCTGAAAGTTATCTTGGCTTTGGAAATGATCAGACACTGTCAATAAATGTCTATTTGCTTGACATGATTGTAAAGCAAGCATTGTAGCTTTCAGAAAATTTTCCTTAGGAGAGTAATGCTGGCTGAAGAGGTATCTCCTTGAAAATAAGCAGCTTTTTATAAGGAAAATTCCTCTCAATAAAACTATTTTCAAAATATTTTGCAGCAACATAAAAAGAGCTTCTGCAAAAACAATACAAAAAGTCTCTAATTCTATTGCCAGTGTCACCATACTGTATGTGATAAAGATCCTTTTGTGCAAAAGTGAGAGCCTTAGCAAGGGCAGCATTTATGAGCTATGAATGATATTGCAATCAATTGGAGGGAAACAGCAGTCACAGACTGCAATCCAATTTTTCTTCTGTCTAGAAAATCAATGCACCACAAGCATCTAATAAATCGGTCAATTATATATAGATGCCAGGCTCTACAAAAAGAAGAGATACTTGGGTTTGCAAACCAGTGCTGTCTCACTGAGGTTTTATGACAGTGAGTTCTACTAATTAAAATGTCAGTGTAAAACACTGCCTTTCATTCAAATAGCTGGTTCAGGCTTGCCCTCTGTAATGATGGAATGTAATAATTAGAGAGTGGGCAGAACCTACAGGTTTGCAAACAACAACAAGCAGACTGCTCAAGGAAATTGAACAGCCAGTGAAGCAGAGCCAAGATGGTCTCAGGTTCAGCTCCACCTCCGTGCTGAAAACACTGGAGCACAGACAGCAGGAAGGACATGCCCTGCTCAGGATTCAGCATCACTGGGATCGTAGAGCCAAGGTTTCTCTGAAAGAGGAAATAGACTTAAAAAAATTAAAGATAGGGGCTGGGAAGGTGGCTCAGTGGTAGAACACTTGCCTTGCATGCATGAGGCCCTGGGTTCGATTCCTCAGCACCACATAAGCAAAAAGAAAAAGTGGTAGAGCGCTAGCCTTGAGCTGAAGAGCTGAGGGCCAGCACCCAGGCCCAGAGTTCAGGCCCCATGACTGGACCCAAAAAAAAAAAACAACAAAAAACAGAAACACAGGACACATGACTACATTCCAATTTCAGATAAATAACAAATAAACTTTAAAAAAATTAAAGATTTAAAAAAATTTATAATCCTGAATTTAAATACTTTTCACTTTGTAAAGTTTATAGTAATAACTTGTATAATGTTTTAAAATCTCTAATCCCTCAATTTTAATTAATTTTGATTATTTAAAAATATAGGTCACATTTTATCTCAAGATTAATACTTTGGAATCTACACTCTCAATGTTATTTAATCTAATATTTTATTATTAATTTTAATATTAATATTAAATTTTAATATGAAATAACTGGTTAATATTTTAAATTTTGTGTTATTATTATTGTTACTTGCTGTGCTATGGATTAACTCGGGATCTTGCACATATTAGGCAAGTTGTATACTACTTGAGATATACCCTCAGTCCTTAATTTTTGAAGTTAGAGATCATTATTTATGTATTTACTGGCAGTACTGGGGTTTGAACTCAGGCAAGTACTCTACACCTGGGCCACATTTCTAACCCTTTTTGCCCTGATCATCTTTGAGAGGATCTTGTTCTTTTTCTGGGCCAGCCTGGATTGGGATCTACCCATTTATTCTTCCCATTAGAGCTGAGGTGACAGGTGCACAGCACCACATTGCCTGTGTCCAAAACTACATCTTACCAATATCTTCCTGACTAGCTAGGATTGTATATATGATCCACTAGCATCCAGCTTAGAGATAATCTCTAACAGCTTCAAGTTCTTTCTCAGTCTTATTGCTGGAAGACAGTTTCACACATGGCAAGTTCCCCTTTCTTACCTCTGATCAGGCCAGAGGTCCCTGACTTCATAGCAAAGCTGGCTTAAATTTTACTCACTGGTCACAAGACCATCCGCATAACTCTGGACCTGAGTGAAAAGATGCCTTATTGGGAGAGACATAAGTGCTCCCAGATGTAATGGACCAGATAGAAAACTTCACATAGGATTTCCTCTGGCCCTGTTATTAGATCTTATTTGTACTTAGTCCTGACTGTGCAACACAAGACATGTCTCTGTCAATGACCTCTTTCTTTTTCCTGAGCATTAGTACTCAATAATAAGGTTCATTGTGGATAAGGCTAGAATCTAAATTGTAGGTGCCACTCTGTCCCGGAGTCAGGTGATCAACAGTGGAAATGGACCAAATGTTGAAGTCCTTCCCTGATTCATAAACCTCAGCGTGACTATAATGGCATTTCTAAGGTTGGTCTTGATCGGATAGGATTCGTGTCCTTAGGAGTGGTGAAAACAGAGCTCTCCTGCATCCTCTTCCTGGGGCATGAAGAAGGGGCCATGTGAGGACACAGGGGGAAGTAGCCATCTACAAGCTAAGAAGACAGACTTGGCCAAACAGAGTCCACTCAGAACCCTTGATCATGGCCTTCTAGCCTCTGGAACTGTGAGAAAATTGGTATCTGTGGATTAACCTATCCAGTCCACTTTATTTTGTAATGGCAACCCAAGCTGACTAATATATTTGCCTTACCTTCACTAAGGGATGGAAACAGCCATCACACAAGATCCTGCCTTTTATACACACATAGTGTCAGTCCTGGTAGTGCCAGAGCCCATGAGCATTGACCGAACATGTTGGAGAGACAGCGTTTCTGGAAAACATAAAGTCAAAGCATTTTTAGAGTCACTTCTGGAGACTCACTGCCTGTGTGTTAACTCATGTGACTGAGGCTGCTCAAACTTCAGGACACGATTGTTGGACAGATCAAACATTGTCATAACATCTTACAGCTGGAGCACAGATGACAGTGACTTCTGCCAAGGTTGGACAACCTGATTATGATCAGGAAGAAACCACAGGGACTCAACATTTATCTCTGTGTTTCTCCTGTGCAACCTTTGGCAACAAAATAGAGAAATTTTATTTGGTTTCTTTACCCAAAACAAGGACGTTGGTTGTCCCTGACATCTCTTTCATTTCTCTATCTGCAACCTATCCTAAGTTGCTGCTTCTCCTGGGTGCAGATCAGCGAGGAGATTTGAGAATAGCATGAGGGGAGAGGAATTTTCATGCATTGGGATGGTTGGGATTTGTTCATATCTGATAGTTAAATCAATGACAAAATGAATTCACTCCCTTTTTAGTGTTCTCATTTTTCCTGCTTACTACTAATAGTCTTTTCTTCCTCCTTTATCTCTTTCTGCATTTCTATCCTTTTCCATGGAACATTCTCTGAAAGATCTTTGGCCCTGAATATGTTCTGTGCTTATTTTTTAGGCCATACAAGACATAAACAACCTAACTACTTGTGTTATTAAACTGTCCATGATGGTGCTGGTCTAGCTATTTATTTTAAAATGAACTTCTCGAGGAAGTTTTGAAGTTCATCCTTCATGGCATGTCAACTGGTAAGTGAACAAGAACAATAGAAATTCTGTTTTGCATTATATCCTTACGGTTTGTGGGACTGCAACATTGCACACAGACTCCTTTGACTTGCTCTCTAGTAGTTCAGTTATAGTACATGACTACCTGACAGTGGTGCAATGGTAAATATTTAACAGACAATGCTCTGGAAGTGTTAGTCAATTCCCACAGTATAAAAACTCCCACACAACTTGTTTTGAGCTACCAATATGGCACCACTGAAAGTGGAATGAGAAAGAGATAGATGTCATTGGTTCTCTATGTCTGCGTACTGTGAATCCTGAGTGTAGACGCTGTATAGAAAGGGGGGCAGGATTCATCTCTGAACTTGATCTTGGACATGAACGCTGTTCTCCTGGGTTCCTTGTTTCTCCAAATCAGCCATTGTGCCCTGCTTGTTCATACCTAATACATGCACTAGTTCCTTGACATGATGATGAGAAAATATAACAAGGATTGAGGAATGCAGCAGTGCTTGAAAATCTCCATGTTCCCACTCCTTCCCCTAGACCACACCTCTCACCTGTTAATCTCCAGAATAATGCTTCACTCTAGATAGTCACATCCACCACATCTGTATGACCCAGGATATTTGGTAAACACTACAGTGTTTCATTTTCTGCCTCAGTGGAAGAGGAAATGGCACTGGTGAAATAGTGGTATATTCAATTTGGTTTATATTTAAAGAAAAACAAAACAAAAAACATGAACTTTCCGTTGCCTGCTGGGGTTGAACATGAGCGACAGGTTTCTTATATGTTGTATACATCAGAGAGGGATAGTGGCTTCTTACCAGGGAATCTGTGCATTGTGGCTTCAAGGATTCTTCTAGGCTGTCCAGCCTCATGCCTCCTTCTCTAGCATCCCTAAAAGTTCAGTGGGTTGCACACTTTTCTTTGGGGAACACATTTTTTGCTAAGTTGAACCAAGTTGAGTTTTGCTTACAGCCCAGGTTCTCAGGCTAGACACCTTGAATTCAAATCCCAGAGGCCTTGGCCATTGGCTTGTCCTTAATTTCTCTCCATCATACACGTTGCTCATTAAAAGAAGGGCAATACTCTGCATGGAGTTAGTATGAAGCTTAAATGAATAAATGCCTACCAAGTCCTTAGGATTGTGCCTGGTACACACAAGCCCTCAGTAACTGGTAGCTATTATCATCATGCTTGGAACATTTGAGTGAAATATGGTTGACGTCAACCAGTTCCAGATACAAAGGAGAAACAAACAGCCACTAAGCCATTGCTTTTTATGGCACATATTTTACATTTTCTCAGATGTAAGAAACCCCTTCATAGTCTAATAGCTTCCAACTTGGTACAGAGCAGTGAATATGTATTTGATTTTTCCATGGTAATCAGCAGTTTACAAGTTGATCACTCTTTAAACCCAGCATCTGTTAATGTTTAAAGCAATTCATACTTTTCCTCCAAGCACATGATTTTGGACAAAGTCAACAACAAATCAAATGCCAAAATGGGCTCCTTCTCTGGGCTCCCTCCCTCGGCTTCAGACTACAAGCTGATCTGAAGGAAATCTTTATATGGACTAACACATTTCCATGCTAACAAGACCTTCCATTGTCCTTCTCAAAAATCCTCTGTTATCTGCCTTCGCAGATTTGGGAATGGCCACACTCATTTCAGTGTCATATTCTTGTATGCTTCTTGGCAAACTGTATTGTTTTGTGTTTAGTGTTCTGAAAGTGTTTTTTTGTTTCTTAATGTCTCCAACATTTCTAACAAATGGGTGATTTTTTTAAACTCTGTCATTTTGTTTTTAAATTTTCTGTTCCCTTTGGTTCATCAAAATTAGGGAGAAGTAAAACCTTTTGCATTTTTCTAAAGCATATTGTATGTTTTTGTTTTTTCTTATCAAGCTGTGAATGGTTTTCCTAGAGATAATTCACTTACTCATTCAAAAAAGAATAGAACCCAGTCAGGCATCAGTGGCTCATGCCTGTTAGCTACTCAAGAGGCTGAGATCTGAGGATGGTGATTCGAAGCCAACCTGGGCAGGAAAGTCTGTGAGATTTTTTTTTTTTTTTTTTTGGGTCCGGTCATGGGGCCTGAACTCTGGGCCTGGGCACTGTCCCTCAGCTCTTCAGCTCAAGGCTAGCGCTCTACCACTTGAGCCACAGCGCCACTTCCGGCTTTTTTCTTTTTGCTTATGTGGTGCTAAGGAATCGAACCCAGGGCCTTGAGCATGCAGAGTAAGTGCTCTACCACTGAGCCACCTTCCCAGCCCCGTCTGTGAGATTCTTATCTTCAATAAACTACTCAGAGAAGGCTGAAAGTGGCAATGTGCCTCAAGTGGTAGAGTGCTAGCCTTGAAGTAAAGAAGCTCAGGAACAGTGCCCAGGCCCTCAGTTCAAGCCCCGGGACTGAAAAAAAGAAAAAAAAGAACCCATTTAGGCATCTGGTTCATGTCTTTTATCTTAGTTATTCAAGAGCTGCAGGATTGCAATTCAAAACTAGCCTGGGCAGAAAAATCTATAAGACTCTTAACTCCAATTAACAACCTAACATAGCCAGAAGTAGATGTGTATCTCAAGTAATAATAGCCTTAAGAAAAAAAGCTAAAGGATGGCTAAAGTTCAAGACCCAGTACTAGCACATATACACACAAAAAGGAACCTTTAAGTTGTGTGGTGCTAGACCAGCTACCAGGGATACCATGATGACTAAGTCAAGTCTAGCCCCATCTTCTAAGAGCTTAAAGTTAAGTAAGAGGAGAGACCTCTGCAACCAACTAGGAGCAAACTCACCATGCTATGAGAATGTCTTAGAAGGCTACCTAACCCCAAACCAGGCAACTGGGAAAGGATTCCATGGGAAATGGCTTTTAGTGGAGATTTGTACTACAAATAAGAATTAGCCTACTGAATGGTGTTTTGCTTTTTTAATATGCTTCTGGAAAGATATAAAATTAAAGTTATAATCCTATAAATGTATTTTATACATCTTTGTAAAAAAACGAGAGATCATGGCAGGTTTTATAGTCCTATAAACATTCCATTTTCATTGACACACAGGTTATAAGCAGAGCAGATTCTCAAGTTGAGAACTTTCCCATATATTTGCAGTATAAATTGTAATCCTGATTCCAAAAGTCTAAGATACTTTATGTGTTTGTCTTGGTCAGTTTGGGCTGCTATAAAAAAATACCACACATTGAGAGCTTAACCAACAAGTATTTCCTTCTCATAGCTCTGCAGGCCACGGAGCCAAGGGCAGGGCCAAAATGGTCAGATTCTTGCTGGGGGCCTTTCTGGTTTGTGGATAGGTACGTGCCTTCCAGCTAAGTCTTTGCATGGAGAGAGGGAGGCACAGAGGCAGGAGAGGGAGGGACAAAAGCAGAGGAGAGAAAGAGAGGGAGATGGGAAATGAGAGAGAGAGGGACAGAGAGAAAGAAGGGTAGAGGCAGAGGAAGAAAGAGCTATTGGGATAGGAAAAAAGGCAGAGGAAGAGAGAAACAGACAGAGGAAGAGGGACAGTAAGAAGGGGACAGAGTGGGAGAAGAGGACACTGATCTCTCTTCCCCCTAAGGCCACCATCACGGAGAGTATCTGTGTCCTCATGTTCCCTCCCAAGACCCCATGTCAATCCTATCCATTGGGGGATGGGCTGCAGTAAATGGATTTGGGCATGACACTAACAGAGTCCTTAGAAATTACTATCAATTATATAGTCTTTTCTTTTTTTCTCCCTGATAAATAAACTCATTTTAGTCTTTAAGATACTCTAGTAATAAACCGAATGCATTAAGATCATATGCTGAATATTACAGCCTGGTAGAAATAATTACCTTCAAATCAAGCTCCTTAACTCCCACTGGACATTCCTCCATACAGTTAAAACTTGTCCTGTTTTTGTATGATACTTCTGCAAATGCCTGTGTACTTATAAAGATTCACATCCACAAGGTACAGTTGCAGGCACATCTTGTATTTGTGGTGAAACATGACATTTTTCAATGATAACATATATGGCACACCAACCCTGTCTCCCTGTACCAACTTTGCTTGTCACCTTCCCATTGCTGTTGTATTTCAGTGGCTCACTGGCTGAGCCCCAGCCCAACTCAGGCTCACCCTTGAAAATGGCTGAAAACATTCTTTTAACTAGCATGACTACTGACATTTCATGCACAGCCACAATCCTCCATGAGCACCCCAGGTCTCTCAGTAGCCCCCTAGTTACCCTGGTAACTTTATTCTTCTCCTCTGTGATAACTATTTTAAATCTTCTCCCTTCTGCGTCAACGGGCTCCACACCCCTTCCTTTCCCCCTCTGTGCTGATTACTCTGCTTTATTCAGAAATCCAAAAGAAAGACTGAAGGAAGGAGATAGAACCAATGGGGGAACCACAGAACTCTGGGAGACAATACATGTGTTGACTTGCTCCATGACAAGAAACCACTCTACTTCACTTGCATCTTATAATAATGTGATGCTGTGTAGCTTACATCCACATACCAAGATGTATTTTTAAATGTCATTTAGAGAAACCTACCATACAACAAAGAAGAGCAATGTAAAAAAGAAGAACACTTTTTTTTGTTCAGAGCGAAAATAATGAAACCCCAGACGGCGAGGCCCCAGGGTTGAGTTGGTGACTTTATAAGCAGTGGAAAGGCCCCAAGTTAGCAGTTCTGCTCTGTCCAGGCCACGTCAGGATTCTCCAAAGTCCTCAGCAGCAGGCTGGCTCCTGCTACAGGCTGAGGAGAGGCTGCTACCATGATCTCAGATTTCCCACCCTTCCAGAACTGCAAGTGAAGCAAACGCCTATTCTTCCTCAATTGCTTCATCTTTACTTCTCCATGATAGCAACAAAATACAGTCAAAGCCATCAAGACAGCAGAGGATCTACTTAGTCCCTGCAATATCTATCTATGTATCCTTCTCTCCACAGCACCAATCCTAGTTGCCAGGAAAAATGGAGAGGATAAACTCAAGTCTCACATAATTACTGTTTGATTTTATTCTAAAGTATACAGAAAATAATCTAGGATTCGTAATACTGGTATTTCTGCAATATGATTATGAAACATGATTTCTTGAGAGCTCCCATTTTGGTGGTTAGACAATCTCTATATATTCAGGATGGGTTACTTGTTTTTTTCTCCTATTTCTCAGTCAGTGTTAATTCGCCATGTAAGTAGACATCTAGGGCTCCTGCTAATCGTTATGCTTATATTTTTCCCGTCATTTTCTCCAGCTTCCATTGAAGGCCCCAAAGGAACTGTTTTCTGAGGTCTAGAATTTTCATCACGGTGTGTCTATGGTCTTTAACATCTGGTTGCCATTATGGGTAAACATAAATCCTTGGCCCACATGTCTTCTTTATTTGAGCTTCTTGAGCATCTTGAATATGTTCTAGTTTTCTTCTAGCATAGAGTATTCCTGTCAAAATATTTGAGGACAATCTGCTTTTATTTCTCTCTTGCTATGGCTTGGTCTTTTTTTTTAAAAAAAGCTTTTTTATTATTATTACTACTATTACTAGTATTTCACTGGTTTGAACTTAGGGTCGCTAATTTGAACTTTGAGTCTAACACTTGCTTGGCTTGTTTGCTTGTTGCTGGTACTTTACTGTTTGAGCCACGGCTCTGTCTTGGATTTTGCTGTTTATTTTGGAGACAGAGTCTCTCTCATGTTTCTACCTGGCTAGCTTTGAACCATAGTTCTTTATATCTCAGCCTCTTAAGTACTTTTTGAAATTTTTATTGCAAAAGTGGTCACTGTAGATTGTTTCCCTCCACTCTCAGAGTTGCATTGTGCCTTTTCAATGTGTACTATTGATTTCATTATTTTTATTTTGAACAAAAAAAGTGTTCTTCTTTTCATTTCTTTTTTACATTGTTCTTTTTTGTTGTATGGTAGGTTTATCTAAAGTACATTTTAAAATGCATCTTCGTGTGTGGATGCAAGCCACACGGCATAACGTTATTATAAGATACAAATGAAGTAGAGTGGTGTCTGTCATGGAGCAAGTCAA
The DNA here is from genome assembly GCF_000151885.1 of Dipodomys ordii. Lineage (NCBI taxonomy): Eukaryota > Metazoa > Chordata > Mammalia > Rodentia > Heteromyidae > Dipodomys > Dipodomys ordii. The sequence continues at coordinate 5,744,707 of NW_012267314.1, read as the reverse complement.
CACATGCAGCATCTTCCAGCGTATTTGGGATTCCCCCAGTTGGTTCTCTTTCCTTCATTCAGGCTTTCTTGTTCGGAGCCTCCTATTGTCTTTGCTTTCTGTATTAGCACTTTCTGATCATTTTTTGATACTTCATACTAAATAATTACTCTTTTTTTTTGTCGGTCAAGGGGGCTGAACTCTGGGCCTGGGCGCTGTCCCTCAGCTCTTCAGCTCAAGGCTAGTGTGGTGCCCTACCTCTTGAGCCACAGTGCCACTTCCTGCTTTTTTCTGCTTATGTGGTGCTGAGGAATCGAACCCAAGGTCTCATGCATGCAAGGCATGCACACTACCACTGAGCCACCTTCCCAGCCCAAATGATTACTCTTTTAAATCTTCAGTTTTCTTAAAGACTGTTATCTGTTGTATTCATTGTTGTGTTTCTTCCGGCTTAGTCCTTCTCCTTCCCCTTCCTCTTCCCCTCCCTTCCCCTCCCCTCCTTTCCCCTTCCCTTCCCTTCCCTTCCTTTCCCTTCCTTTCCCCCCCTCCCTTTTGTTCTTTCTGCTTGTTTCAGAAAGAATCTTGTTAAGAATCTTGCTCTTCTCCAGCCTCAGCCTCACCAGTGCTAGGTTTACAAGCATGTGCAACCTTGCACAGCTAGATGTATCTAAATTTTAATTATGTTATTTGTAATTCTTGAGTACTTTCTGCTTACTCCTTTAGCTTTTCTTTGGATTTATTCTGCTCTTTTATGTGACATTTTCCTAATTTATCTTCTTGTGGAAGATGTGGATAATGAAAATACTAAGAAAAAAATCATCGATTCAGTCCTTTGTCATTCTTTAGTGATAGGCATTGTAAGCAATAGACTAGTATGTAAAGCGTTTAAGTGACTTGAACAACGAAACCAGGTCATTTGACAGTTTATCCCCAGCTCTGGCCTGAGAGGGATTTCAGGAGCAGTCACTGAGGGAGCTTTCACAGAGTAGCTGAGTGGATGAATGAGTCAGAAGTAGTATGGGAATTCTCATGCTTTGAAATTAGTTTAGTTGGATTGGATCACCGCGCCCCCCCCAAATTTATGTGCTGGAAACTTAATTTGCAAATTCATCAGACTGAGATGAAATCACAAGGGTGGAACTTGCATGATGGCACCAGTTGGTTTTTAAGAAGGGGAAGACAGACCTAAGCTACCCCATATGCCCTGTCTTTTATGTGAGCCCTGTGTCAGGATGCAAGCATATGCAGTGCTATGCTCTTGGGTCTTGCCAGCCATTAGCACCAAGGGCCTATGAAACTTTTTTTCTTTTTTAAGCTACTTGGTCTCAAGTGTGTTGTTATAGCAACAGAAAACAGCAAGATCATATACATATTACACACATAAATTATGGTCATAACATGTATATGGCCCTAGGAAACTAAATGACATTTGTTAGTCCAAATAACTTAGTGCTAATACAACATTGTGAAATGTTAATAGGAGTGTATTGTGTGTGTGGGGGGGTACTGAGATTTGAACTCAGGGCTTCACTCTCAATCAGTTTTTTTTTTTTTGCTCATGATTGGCACATGGGCCATGCTTCTATCCCAGCCGTTTGCTGGTTAATTGAAAATAGAGGCTTGTGGGCTTTTCTGCCTCTTCTGGCTTTGAACCCCAATCTTTAGATCTCAGAGGGGATTATAGGCGTGGCTCATCAGTCACTAGCCCCAGGCTAGGATTATAACTTCACAAAGAAGTATAAAGTATATATATGTTGCTCTAGTGACATAAAAACAAGCCTTAACTGAAAGGAAAGGAGAATGAAGTCAGCTAGTTGTGAAATGAATAGTCACCTTCGTTTTGCCAAAATGCTGTTGTTTTTCTCACTAGTTCAGTCCCCGTTAAGTAAGAAATAAAAAGATGTGCTTTTGCATAAGAAGGAATGGAAAGCTAAGATAAATAAGATCAGGGTCTTTTAATAACAGTTTATCTTGTTTTTGTGCTGACGTATGCACCTGGCTGAGGACAATTCAGAATTAATCAATTGCAGCTCAGCTATCTTGGGGCTTACAGAAAGCTAATGCTGCCAGGTGCTGGTGGCTCACTCCTGTAATCCTAGCTACTCAGGAGGCTGAGATCTGAGGATCGAGGTTCAAAGCCAGCCTGGACAGGAAAGTCTGTGAGACTCTTATTTCCAATTAACCACCAGAAAACTAGAAGTGGCAATGTGGCTCAAGTGGTAGAACACTAGCCTTGAGCTGAAGAGCTGAGGGACAGCGCCCAGGCCCAGAGTTCAAGCCCAGGACCACCAAAAAAAAAAAAAAATTGAATGAAAGCTAATGCCAAGTCAAGGAAAATCTGCGAAAGATTATTTTTTTAATGATGACTAATTGCTTATAGTTTGAAAAAGTGTCTGCAACTTCAAATTACTCTGTTTCCCCCTTCTCACTTCTCTTCCTCATCTCTGCTCATTTCTCACCACCCAAAGTTTTTGAAGAGAAACCTAAACATTTAGAAAGGCAGATGCACTAATCAAAGCACAAATAATAAATCCTTTAAAACTTTGATTTGTTAAGAGGAAACATGAGAAGAAACATGAGTTTATTTTGTACTAATTCATACACTCATTTACTTAACCTTTAAACATATCCCAGCAAGCACTTTAAAGTTTTGAATACCCATTGTATTTCACTGGAAATTAAATCTGTCTGTTTTTAAATCATTTAACTACCATTCATCAAACCACAATTTCATGAGATTTAGCTCACATCTAAGTGTGTGTGTGTGTGTGTGTGTGTGTGTGTGAGGGGAATCCATTTTATAGGCAATTAGCATTGAAGTCACAGGAGTTAAAGCCACATTTTAAGGAGCCTAATCCTGGAAGGATTTTTTTTGGGGGGGTCAAATTTCAAATTTTAAGCCACAAAGTGAAAGTGTGTTAAAAATTTAGGGAAATGACTGCTAATTTATAAAAGATGTTAGTAGTTTTCTAAATATCTCTTTAAAATACAAAGGTCACAGTGTTCAAACCAGCTACATAATGAGTTATCCTGGGTCTTGAATACATACATGAATTGTATCTACATTGTGGTTCACAAGGTATAGATTCAGAAGCTCCTACTTGACAGGTATGTGTACAGGGCTGTCTGTCTGGGACTTCCAGAAAGGCATTGACACAAAGTAGGCAGGACAAAAGACCCTGTGCTCTAAGTCTGACCATTCAAAGAGCAACATTTCCAAGCCTCCCACATCCCTGGCAAACCATCAACATCGTGTCAGGTAAGGACAGGATCACCTCAGCAAGAGAGCAGGGAGAATACTTAGGGACTCAATGCCCAGATCGAAGAGCATATTTTAATGTCATGGATGGTTAGTCCTTTTAGACCAAGGCTAGAGTCCAAGGTAAGTTTGTAGTATAGTGGCCCTTGCAAAACAGGTGAAATCAATCTTACCATCTCAATTTCCTCCATGGGAAGGATCTGTGATAATCTGGGGCTTCTGGCTTTTCTTACTATCTGTAAAGAGAAGCAAATCTGTATAGTTTGGGACAGAATTGACTAGGGAATCTGTTTTTTCACCCCCCCCAACTTTACAAGAAGTTTACTTTTCTTTCTAAGTAAAATTATATTTATTCTTTAACTGATTCCTAAACACACAAAAATGGCACCAATTAATGGAGATGGGCATCATGAGATCTTTTTTCAATAGGCATAGTCATTGTATAATGAGATTAAATATATATCTTGAGAATTTCCTCTTTTCTTCATGACAACAATGTTCAAAATCCTTTCTTCTACCTTTTTGGGATAAACCATTTGTAACTGCTAAATGGTAGTCACATTACTGTGACTGTATAATGGAACTTCTTACTCCTACTGACCTATATCAGTGCTGATGCTCAACCTCTTATCCTGGACTCTTTCCTTCTTCCTCCTTCTTCCCCAGCCTCTGAAAACCAACATTTTACTTTCAACTTCTATGACATCATGGTTTGTCCCCCCCCCCCCATATTACTAGATTTCTGTGGTACAAGGCCACTGGGGCCTAGCTCACTTAATTTAATCATGATGATGTAATGATCCCCAATTACATCCATATTGTCACAAATGCCAGAATTCCATTCTTTTCTATGGTTCAATAGTATTTCATCATATATCACTTCCATATTTTCTTTAGCCATTCATCAGCTGATGGGTACTAATTGGCTTCGATTTCTTGATGATTGGGAATAGTGCTGTAATGGGACAGAGCCCAGGCCATGAATTCAAGTCCTAGGATCAGCACCAAAAATAAATAAATACCACATAAGAGTTGTTTCCAAATTCTGGAAAAGAAAAATACACCTTAAAGGCACTATAAAGAGGAATGGTTAAGAGGAAAGATGCTGAATAGTACAAACTGTGGTTGCACCCTGATCACCATAGCAGATTCAAGTTAGCTGCATTGCTTTTCTGGAATCAACATTCCCACAATTGTGGCCTTAGGACTTCCATTCAGAGCAACCCAGGAACTCTTCTAATTCTACTCTTCCAATATGTATTTTTTCTGTCCATCTCCAGCTTTCCTGGAAGGCTAGGCATCTTTCTTTGTCTCATACGGACTGAATGAGATATGTATTTAGGGGAGGAGAGTCACATAATTTCACTCAACAAATAACTCAAGTATAGGAAAAAAGTAATATTTTAAAATTTGGTCTATAGCTAAGAGAATCTTTCAGACAAGTTCCCAAATCACTTACTTGCAGTTAAAAAAAAAAAAAGACTAAAAAATGTCCCATTTGATTTAGTGTGACTTGATATTCTATATTGGCTGTCTACTAAATACAATCAATAGTTCCATCCTTCAAATAGTCAGAACTCCTCCTCTTTTGCCTCTCTCCTTCAGATAATGGGAAAAGTGTGAGCAGAGAAGAGACAGTCAAGGGCTCTGAGTCAGATTCCTCTGGTCTTGTCCTGTTGCTAACTGAGGACTGCAGCTGCCAAGCCTATGAAGTCTCAAGCTAACGAGCTTTCCTCTGGCTAGCAGCCAGGACCACTCCCCTGGCTGCCCCCTGCATCAGCCACGCGCCTGCTCCTTGTATACCCTCCAGCCATCCCATGGTCTCCAGCTTTCCAGCTCACCGGACTATCCATTCCCAGTGTTTACGACGGGGATCACCTGCTCAATCCCAGTAAATCCCTAGATATCTTACCAGCTTTCCATTCAATATCTGGATTACTCAGTAAAAACATAATGTGATTTTCCTGGCCCCGGTGCTTTGGGTCAGTGGGGAGGCAGCCCATCATGGCAGCCTCTTGTAGTAGACAAAAACCATTGACCTCATGACCAGGAAGTGAAAAATAGAGAGAGCTCAAGGTCTCAATCTTAAGATCAGCCTCCTCCAAGGGCACATCTTTTAACGACTTAAAGATTTCTTAAAGTTTTGACTAATCTCCAGTCACCCTTCCCTGGAGGCATAACCCTTAACAGCTTTTGGGGAGATGTTCAGGATCTAAAGTGTAGTACACAGTGGATGAGGTAGGAAGAAGCAGATTGGGTGGGGAAGGGGGAGAGAAAGAGCAAGAGCAGGGGATAGATCCTTCAAGTCCTTGTAGAGGAGGAAGGGGTTTTAATTTTTTGGTAGATGTGACAGAAAGCTGTCACAGCCATTATATGAAACAGATTTTTTTTTTGCTTGAAAGCATTGATGTTGCTATTGTTTGAGAGAGTGAATGTAAGAGTAAGTTTGAAATCCTGATTGAAGTAACCCAGGCTAGAAACAATGGTGGCTTGTGATTGAATGACAAAGGTGAAGGTAAGGAGTATTCTGGTGTGTGTGTGTGTGTGCGCGCGCGCGCGCGCGCGCGCGCGGGGGGGGGGGGCGATTGAGTGGCTAGTCCAAACAAACATCTTTGAGATGATCTACTACCTAGGAAAATGAGAAATGAGGTAAAAACTAGGACCCTGATACAGTCTTAACTTTTCTATTAGGATGACCTTGAGAATCTTTCATCCTACAAAGACTTTTGAACTAGAAAGCGGACTCTCATCTTCATAGTTTAGCATTTGGCTGTTCTTCAGAAAGTAATTTTAAAGTTCTTTGCACAGCTTGAGCAATATTCTTTCCTAAGAGAACAGGAAGGTCCATGACATGCCCATTGAACAAGGACTAATGATAGGGTTTGGAAGGCAGGAAAAGAAGGTATCACCTCTGCATTGATTTCAGCTCCTATTAACACCAGATGGTGGCCTCTAAAATAAGAACAGCATGAGCTTAACACTGTAAATTGGCAAGGCCTTGGAAATAAGGAATTAAGGTTGGTTAGACATTTAGCTCTTTAAGGATAAGGCTCACGAAGAAGCAACTGAAAATAACACGAATGCAACTGCCAGTATTAAGCAGAAAACCATTTTTTTCCAAGCTGATTCTACCAATAGTTTCTTACACTTTGCAGAAACAGAGACACGCCTGAGAAAATGTCCAACTGAGCTTTTAGGTGGCCGGTATTAGCACCCTGGTCAGTGTCAGGAACCAGCTAGGAAGCTCAGCTGTTGAATGAAAATACATTTGTCCTTAGGTCTAAGTTCAAAGCTGCATTTTAAAAAGTTGTGTGGTTGAGCCCGCACTGCCAGTGGCTCAGGCCTAAACTCCTCCTCCAGCTGTACCTCTAGGTTGCATACACAGGCCACATTTGTTTATAAGAGACACTTCAGGCAAACGCACAAACCACAGGTCTGGGACTATCTGTTCCTCAAGACAAAACACCTCTCCAATTGTTTTTCTATGATGATTTGTGTCCTCCAAACTCCTGTTGAAATTTGGTTGTCACTGTGGCAGTATTGAGAGGTGGGCCCATGAGAGCTGGATAGTTTTTGTAAGAACCAAACTAAAGCCATTTTGTGACAGCTTCTAGAGTTAACTTGTGTCCGTCTCTAATTCCTGCTCTGAGTTAAAGTTGCAAAGGTTGCAAAATTTTTGAGAACAGTTATTTAAAGATTGAAGAACATCCCAGAACAAGATTTTGAAACCCAGTCAACAGAAGATTAACCACAGGAGATGTCAGCCTCGATGGCTCAAGCAGACACCTGGTCCCTGGCCAATCAGAGTCGAATCTGTCCCTAAACCATAGCATTGCTGCAATTTTGCATGCAGATCCTTGGATCTTGGACTCACCAGCGTCCAGAACAGGGAGAAATGAATGAATGGTTCTTGTTTTAGCCACTCAGTGTATTGAATTTTTATTATAACAGCCCAAACCAATGAAAGCAGGGGACTTTTATGAACTACGGGGTTTATTTGTCCTGCCTTGGACTGGAGAAGAAGCACCTGAAGGACCCCTGGACTGACCTAGAGCCAACTGGTCAGAAGTAGTGGTGGGTGGAAGACTCTAAGGAGGAGAGTGCTAAGGTGGCCGATCTGCCTTGGCTAAGCAGGCTGGCAAAGATGCAGATATTTCCTGGGGCCCTCCACATGGGTTAGGGTGCACACGTGTGGCTTATTTAGAGCCAGTGGTTACTTCATGTTAGTTGAAGAGATGTTTATATCAGAGGCTATTGAATAAACGGCTCTAAACTAGGACCACACCTCAAGAGCCAGAACATAAATGTGGTTTCTCTAGCTGCACACTGCAGGGGCAGAATGAAGGATGGCATCCAGAGACTGCTCCGGTGAGCCACAGCGCCCTCATCTGTCTCTGGGGGGTACTTACACTCTCCCTGCAACCAACCATCTTGGGCAGGGATGGAGGGCCACTCGTGCAGGGAGTTTACACCTGCAGTTTGACTGAATACAATCCCCAGGCAGACTAAGTGCAACCTGCAAGAGATTATTTCCAACAGAAAGTACTGATCTAGGTGAATTCCTGCCCTCTGACCCACCCCCACCTCATCAAGAGGAAATAATCTCTGGAATACGTGTGATCAGTTACAGGAAGTAAGGAACATTTATTGACTAAACCAGGACCTTAGGACTGAAATGAACCTTACAGTTTGCAGGGAATAGCCCTCATTTCAATTATTTATTTTTAATCCCATGCCTTTGACGCAAAGTTTGAGTCAATTAAATTACTGATCTAATAAGTAATGGCAAAGGAAAAACCATGTGCTAACTGAACAAATTCAAATTCCTACTTGCACTGGACTGCACAAATGGCACTAGGCATATTTCCTCATAGACCATTGCAGCACAGGAAGTTCATCTGGAAAGACAGTTGTTCAATGAGTTGTTGGAAATTGGCTTTAGAGGCCCTATATGAGTTTCTTCTTTCCCAGACTGGTCTTTACTCTAGCTGTCTGACACCTTTCTTTCTTTTGCTAATACTAGCATTGACACAGCCAGCAAATACCACACCAAGAGACCTTAGAGTCACTTCACTCCCAGGTCAAAATGACTTTCCATTATTTATTTCCTATCTTTTATCTGGACTTGGTTGTACACTTGTAGTGCCAGTCTACTCAGGAGGATGAGAAATGGAGATCATTTCAGCCCAGGAGTTCAAGGCTGAGCATAATGAGACCCTCTTAAAGTTTTAAAAAATAATTAGCATCCATTAGAAAGGGACTGTTTCATCGTCACACTTCCATATAGCATATAGTATGCTCTTATTTCTGTAAATCTTTTAAATCTTTTTGTTTTTGGCTAGTTTTTTTGGAGCTAAAAGTCTCCCAGACTTTGTTTCTCAGCCTGGCTTTGAACCATGACCCTCAGATCTCAGCCTCCTGAGTAGGTAGGATTCCAGGAATGAGCCACTGGTGCCTGGCTTCATTTCTACTTTCAAAAGAGAGAAGTCTGTAAGGCAAGTGGAAAAATGGAAGAGAAACGATTCCTTTTGTAAATAAATTGAATATTTGATACTCTAGTATTTGCAATGTGTAAAACAAAACTGTAGCATTCAATTCACTTTTGTCACATTTCCTTACATATGACAAGTCTTACTGAAAGCAATGTGAAAATTTAAAGGTCTCATGCTTTATCTATTTAGTGGAATGGAAGCTACCAAATAGAGCCAAATATTTATTTATTACATTATTTCAAGAAAGACTGTCACTTTATATAAAGAGAGATTGTCTATTAAAGAAGTTTTAAAAATATTTTTATTGTAAAGATACTGTAGAGAGGGGCTACAGTTACATGAGTAAGGCAATGAGTACATTTCCTATGAAACGTTGCTACCCCCTCATTTGTTTTCCCTTCCCTCCCCATCTTCCCAACACTTCCCTCCCCCTTAAGTTGTAAAGTTCGTTTTCAACATAATGTCTTGTACTCTCATTGTTACAATGGGTCAACCTGTATCTCTATTTAAGCATTTTGTTTTTTCCCTTCCCCTCCCTAAATTAGAAAAATGTATATACAAGATGCAGGGCACCAGAATCAAATACAGTGACAACAGGGGTTATACCATGGGGGAAGAACATACAAAAGAAACAAAAATAAACATATAGTACATTAAAAAGAACAACAGGAGAGGTAAAACCTTTTGTGTCCCTATCTTGGGGTTCATTTTTCTTAGCATCATTTTATATGGTTGTATGCACATAGCTTTGACCTTTTCTGCTTGTCTGGTAAGATTCTCCTAGACATATACTAGTTATTGCAAATAAGTGAAACCATGAGACCTAGGTTTCTTTGGGCCTGGCTTACTTCACTTAATATAATTTTTTCCAAGATTTTCCACTTCCTGACAAAAGGGGCAGTGTCATTCTGATGGAAGCATTATATATATATATATATATATATATATATATATATATGCACATATATGTATATATATATATTATATCACATTTTCTTTGATCCATTCATCTACTGAGGGACATCTGGGTTGGTTCCATGCCTTAGTTATGGTGAATAATGCTACAATAAACATAGTTGTGCTGGTAGCTTTAGTATAGCCTTGTTTGTGATCATTTGAGTAAATGCCCAAAAGTGGGATTGCTGGGTCATAGGGGAGCTCTATGTATAGTCTTTTGAGGAACCTCCATACTGCTTTCCAGAGTGGTTGAACAAGTTTACACTCCCACCATCAATGCAGTAGGGTTCCTTTTTGTATTAAAGAATTTTTATAAGAAAAAATAAGCAAAAAGTTATATTCAGTTCAGATCCTTTTTTGAACATGGTGAAACTAATAAGCTACCTGTCAATCCTAATGTTGATATTGCTAAGAGACAAAAAGGTTTAGTCCCAACAATTATATCACTTTATAAAAGTGATATATTTCTTACCTAGTAAGATGTTCAACCATTTGGCATATTAAGAAGGCTTTCTTTTCAGAAAAAATACTGCTTCAGTTAATTTATATATTAATTTACTAGAGCTTTTATATAGACTAAGTCAAGAGTTTTAAAAGAAATCTACTCTAGAATAAAAGTACCTATTACAGGCCCTTCCTTTTCTCAGATTGGGAAGATGGCACTAAAGTGTAACAATTCAACTTGAGCTGTCTGTTAAGAAGAATGAACAGTGTTTGCATTTAATGGTATCTTTTTTTTTTTTTGAGTAACTGATTTCTTTCTTGGCAAAAAGAAATGTCTGCCTTTCTATGAATTCTGTCCTCTCTGTAACACCCATTTAATTAAAATATAATCAATCCATTTTCCAAATACTTAACATATCAACACACTTTCTGTTGCTATAACAAGGTGCTCAAGGGTGGATGCTTTACAAAGAAAAGAGGTTTATTTAGCTCATTGTTTTAGAGGCTGGAAGCCCACAATCAAGCAATTTCATTGGTTCAGCCTCTGGTGAGGCCCTAATGAAAGGTGGCTTCGTGGTGAGGGTCTATGCCAGAGACATAACTCAAGGAGACAGGAAAGCAGAGAGAGAGAGAGAGAGTCACTTAAGACAACCCACCTTGCCAGGCACCGGTGGCTCACACCTGTAATCCCAGCTACTCAGGAGGCTGAGATCTGAGGATCACAGTTCAAAGCCAGCCCTGGCAGGAAAGTTCATGAGACTCTTATCTCCAATAAACCACTCACAAAACTGGAAGTGGCACTGTGGCTCAAGTGGTAGAGCGCTATCCTTGAGCTAAAGAGTTGAGGACAGCACCCAGGCCCAGAGTTCAAGCCCCATGACCGACAAAGAAAACAAAACAAAACAAAAACAAAAACAAAAAAACCCCACCTTGACAGAGCTGACTCACTCCAGGAGGCCAGCATTAATCTCTGAATGAGGACCCAGCCCCAGATGAGTTAATGACCTTGTACTAAGCCCTGTCTTATAAAGGTTCTCCACCTTGTAAACTATGCTTGTAGCTCATGAGCCTCTGGGGGACAAACCATACCCCACACATAGCACTCAGCTGAGAGCTTAAAGGTGTGTGTGTGTGTGTGTGTGTGTGTGTGTGTGTGTGTGTGTGTGTGCAGGGCCCAAGATGGAGAATCACTGAAGAACCCTTGAATGGGACTCCAGTCCTTCCCTAGAATCCGGGTCACCTGCCATCAGCAGTGAGGCAGCCTCAGGAATCTCTGCCTCCCCCCTCCCCAGCCCCACCCCCCAGGTTCTCCATGGTTCTTGCAGTGTGTCTTTCCCTCAGTTTTGCCCTCTTTCTTAATTGGCTCTTGTTTATTGGTATATCCTCGAGACTGCTGCCAAGCTATAAATCCTACCCATATTTAAGTCTAGTATAGCTTCTTCCAGGAAGCCTTCCTTGAGTCAGTCATGAGGATCCCCAATAAACTGTTACCTATGGTCTATTTCCTTACTTGTAAAATGTGGAAAATAACCATGCTGACAGGATACAATTGTCGTGAGGATCAAATGACTTAATGCAGGTACACTTAGTAAAGAACGCACTAGAACCTTAGGAATGTGAACACAATTAACTATTGTTCATTATAAAACATTTGAGATCTTAATGTATTCTTTATTTGTTTGCTAGATTGCTTATATGTTTATACCTTGTCTCCTCAAGAGACACAGATCATGCCTGTGATCCTAGCTACTCAGGAGGTTGAGATCTAGAGAATCACTGTTTAAGGCCACCCTGGGTAGAAAAGTTCTTGAGACTTTGCCTATAAGATCATCAGCAAAAAGTAAGATTGATGGCATGGGTCAAGAGGTTGAGCGCCAGTTGTGCAAGCACCTTGGGCAAACTCCAGACCCTGAGTTGAAATCCTGGTTACCTGCAAAAATAAATAGAAGGTTGGGGCTGGGAAGGTGGCTCAGTGGTAGAGTGCTTGCCTTGCATGCATGAGGCCCTGGGTTCAATTCCTCAGCACCACATAAGCAGAAAAAAAAAAAGCCAGAAGTGGTGCTGTGACTCAAGTGGTAGAGCGCTAGCCTGGCCTGAAGGGCTGAGGGACAGTGCCCAGGCCCAAAGTTCAGACCCACGATCAACAACAACAACAACAACAAAATATATATATATACACACATATATACGTATATGTGTGTGTGTGTGTGTGTGTGTATATATATATATATATATACACACACACACACACAGAGAAGGTTGAGGTAGCTGAGGAGAGAAAGATAAAAAGTCCCAGAAAGGGAAAGAATTAAGGTATTGAATAAAGTATATTTAGTTACAGGATTAGTGATAAAAATTGTTCACAAATTTGTATAATTACTAGGATTATCATCTGGTTCAATAAAGGTACTACTCATTAGGATATGTATTTTTCAATTAAAACAAAAATTTAAGGAATATCTATGGGACATCTAAGAACATATTTTAACTAAACACCCAAGTTTTAATTGGATAAAAACACAAAGAATTTTTTTTCCTTCATTGTGAAACTTCTTTGTATCTCGATCTCTTTCTTTTCTTTTTGGGAGGTTTTTCTTCTGTTGCTGTTTTTTTAAGGTGGTTAGTTCAGTAACACAACTTAAAATCTGACCTGTTTTTCCTTTCAAAATTATTGCTTCTTCTAAGCTGGTCCTTGTCCCTTTGTCCTTTCTTCATGACTTTCCACTTATTTTTTTTTTGTTTTCATTCTCATATTTACTTCTTTCCTCAGCTGATTGCTTATTCCTTTTCTTCCTGCTCTGTCTCTCTGTTCCTCTGGTTTTTCCCAACGAGGAAGACTTGGGTAGCTTTCCAAAGCACAGGTAGCCATTACATCCAGTAAGTGCTCTCAGAGCACAGGACCAGGCCCCCATCTGTGAAAGTGATCTCCAAAAGGTTGCAAAGATTGCTTGGCTCCTCCTGTCTCCTAATCCCACTTTATAAGCTCACATTATTAATTGGGGAATGGATTCGGAGCCACTCACTGGACCGATGAAAGTAATTCACCTTAATGGGTAATGACTGATGGGCTTAATTCTCTAAGGGGCAGTGACATTTCTAAAATGTGCACATTAATCCAGATAAACCTCCAACTCATGGAACAAATGTGAACCAAACCATTAGCACTCTGTTCAGGGGTTCCTGTGATGAACCAAGGGGATCTTCTTTTTCACCAGGGATCCCACAGCATCTTTCCTCCCCCATAGAAAAGGGCCAAGATGGGGCAAAATGGGGAAGGTTGTGCACGTGTCCTGGTGTGTGCTTGCGTGCATGTAGACGTGTGAGGAGCTGCCTGTGCCATTTATGACCATCTCTACAACTGTGTTCTTGCCACCTGGTGGTTAAGCTACATTATTCTTTATTCTTTCTTTCTTTTCTTTTTGTGTACCAGTCCTGGGGCTTGAACTCAGTGGCCTGGGTGCTGCTCTCTTAGCTTTTTCCGCTCAGGACTAGGGCTTTTCCACTTGAGCACAGCTCCATTTCCGGCCTTCTGCTAGTTTTAGAAATGAGTATCAGGTAAGTTCTTATCTGGGCTGGCTTAGAACCCTGATTCTCAGATCTCAGCCTTTCGAGAAGCTAGGATTACAGGCGTGAATGACTGGTGCCTGGCTTGTTCTTTGATAATAACTTCTCGGTCTCTTATTACCTAATATCCCATAGAAAATTCTTTAGGTTTTATCCAGGTTTTCAGGAGCATGGCCCTGGAACCAGAGACTTTTATTTTTGGAATGTGGGGGCTCTTTTACTGGGAAATACAGAATAAATTGGGAGTCAGCATGGCCTGGTCGAAATGGATCAGCCGGGGTCCTCCAATCAGGAGTGGGTCAATAGAGCCGTGGCTGAGGCTCCAGGGGCAGTTCCTTGCTAATCCCAACCCTCTCGGAGTACTAGCCAGGCCATTCTTGGGCAAGTGACGGAAGCCTCGGGTGGTGCAGGTTTTCTCCAGTGCTGGCTTATTCTTCAAGTACGGCTGCTGAGCGCTGGCTGCTCTTTGTGAGTCACCTGCCTGCTGGATGCTCTCCAGGGCAGGGGGTTCCAGAAGCTTCCCCAGGGAGGGAAGAGAGGCACCACAGCAAGACGGACATGCCTGCGGGGCCGGACTCTGCCCTCTGTGTCTGCTAGAGGTTTGCCCCCCCCCCAGGCCCCCCTGGGCGCAGGGCTGCGGTGGGAGGCGGGCAGCCAGGGGAAGGAAGCATCCTCGTCCTCCTGTCTCCCAGCGGGGCTGCGCCTGTTGCATCATCCCTCACCCTGGCCACTCTTTGCCCATCCTAGGTCGGTCAGCATCCAGTACACTGATGGGACTTTCGCAGCAAGCTCGCGCACGGGATCTGCAAGGAGAACCCGAGTTTTTAAACCGAAAATCCAAGTACGGTCCCCGCCGGCGCGCGCGGGTGATGTTTACGAGAGAGGAAACCCAGCGGGGCCCCAAGAGGTCGCTGGTGGCGCAGGAACTGAGTCCAGACTGTGGAGAAAGGGGGAAAGAACGACACACACACACACACCCAGAAACTTTCTTCCCTGCGGCCGATCCCGCCGCCCTCCCGCCCCAGCAGAGGCAGTAACGTGACACCGGGGAGGGACGGCGGGGACCTGGGGCGGGCGGGCGGGGCGGGGCGGGAGGCTGCGGGCGCCCGGCGGGGGGGGGGGGGGGGAGAGGGAGGAAAGCCCGGGTAGGAGGTGGAGCGAGGGGCCGGTGTCCGCCTCCCGATCCTCCCTGCCGCCGCTGGCTGGACTGGGACAACACACACACACACACACATACACACACACACACACACACGCACACAAACACACGCGCGCGCGCGCGCGCACACGCGCACACCAGGAGAGCTACGCGCACCGAGCCCGGTGTGGGGGTCCACGCTGGCGCCGGAGGCGAACCCCGGAGGCCGCGA
>NW_012267314.1:5710567-5729129 GCF_000151885.1 Dipodomys ordii | reverse complement strand
TGCCTTTCCTGCGCTTCTCCCTCCGGGACTACGCCTTCTGCATGGCCACGCTGCTGCTCTTCTGCCTGGGCTCGCTCCTCTACCAGCTCGGCGGAGGAGCCCCGCGCTTCCTGCTCGACCTGCGGCAGTATTTGGGTAAGGAGGGGCGGCAGGCGCCAGGCCGGCGCCCGTGGCCAAGTGGTGGCCCCGGGAAAGACGCGGGGATTCCTGGTGCCGTCACCCCGATCCCGGGTCGGATGCCCGCGAGCAGCCGTCGAGGCAGCCGCCCGGGGCGCCTGTGACCTCTCCACCCCCCCCCCAGGAGTGCGCGCGTGGGGATGTCTGGGTTGAGGGGACCCCAGCAGGCATCCCCGGACTCGACACCGCGTACCCGCCCTCCTCGTCCCCTCCACACTGGCGCTGCACCTGGGGCTGGGTGGACGCGTGTGTGAGTGTGTATGTTTGTGTGTGTGTGTGTGTGTATGCGTGCGTGCGTTCCCTCCGTCAAATCATCCTGTCCCGCGCTCTCCTGTGTACGGGCAGGTTTAGCCCCTCTCCCGTCCCACCGATCCCCGATTCCCATCCGGCCTGCCAGCTCCCCCGATGGGCCCCACGCACGCACGTCGTCCCTGCGGGCGGGCTGGTCCCCCGGGCAGCCCTGGCGCACCCCTTAGCGACCGTGACGCGGGGCAGCGCCCGAGGGACCTGGGGCCGTCCGGAGGTGTGTGACAGCCGGGCCGGAGTGTCGATCTTCAGTGCCGTGCGCGTCCTTAGTCAACTTTTGTTTGTTTTAAATTGTGGTTGGTTGGTGGGCTCGAGATCACCTAGGCTTGGGAGTCTGGGTGCCAAGCGCACGCCCAGGTCCCGGGGATGCCGAAGCGCGCGCACACACACCGGAAGATGCAATCCTTGCAAGGTCTGCGGGGCTAGGAGAGGTCGTGCAGGGTTTCGGGGAGAGGCTGGGGAAACCCCAGCTGATTGAGAATATTCGAGATGAACCTGCGGGACGCTTACACCTGTCACCCGCTGAATGTGAGCCAAAATGATGACTGCAAGGGTGCTGGGGACAGAATGGACAAAGGGACCCCAGTCAGCTGGAGGCTTGCAGCCGAGACCGCAGATCTAGACAGCAGACCATTTGGAAAGAAGGGCAAACCACACGGGTGAAGTTTCCAATGTAGAAGATTTGGAAATACAAAGAGATAAAGAATGTTTCCCCATATAGAAAAGCTCAGATTTTAAAGTTGCATTATCCTCTCGGTAAAAACTTGGGAGCACTATTTTTTTTTCAGGATGTTTGAGAGAGAAATGTTGTCCACAGTTGATATCCAAAGGGCAGTGTTTATAGCCTTTGATTTTTATAAAGGGTGGGAAAGAGGTAATACTTTCTTCCCCAGTTCAGTGAAGTATCTTGTTGCTTCCGCAGCTACCTGATACCTGCTTTGGCACAAAGGCAATTTATAGCCTTCCATAAATAGCAATCTTTGTTAACTAACCCTGAGAGGTAAACCACGAAATGGTGAAGTCTGTCTCCTTGAACCTGATCATCGATTTTTTTTTTCTTTTTGTAATGAGTTTCTTTTAAACAATCCATGGAGTAAGTAGGACAGGGAAGAGTGCTGGATAGGGCTTTGAGACATCTGTGTCCTCTGTTCTTGAGAGCTCTTGGCTCTGGGCGAGATGCCAACTGCACAGCCTTGGTTTTTCATGATAAAATGAGCAGTTGCTTTAAAATAGCCCCTCTGCCCCTAAAGTTTTATGAATCCCAGTACCCTTCTTGGAGGAAGCAAAGGCACTAAAGGATTACATCAAGAACCTTTGAAGTCTGGCACTGTGTTTTATACCAGTCATCCCAGCTACTTGGGAGGTGGAAATGGGAAGATAGTGATTCTAGCCATCATTGGCAAGACCCAATTGCAACAAAGAAGCAAGGCATGGTACTGTGCTCCTATAATCCTAGCTATACAGGAAGTGAATCTTGGTGTAGACTCACATGGGGGAAAATACAAGAGCCTGTCTGAGAGATAATTAAAGCACAAATAACAGGGGACATGATCTAAGTGGTAGAGCTTGCAAGTGTGAGGCCCTAAGTTAAAAAAAAAAAGCGGGGGTGGGGGGAACTTTACCTGAAAAAGAGAACATTGTTGCTGTCTATTACTGCTAGCTAGGTTTGTGACTGACTGGAGGGGTTAAAAGTAACATCTTTGCCGGGCGCTGGTGGCTCACGCCTGTAATCCTAGCTACTCAGGAGGCTGAGATCTGAGGATCGCGGTTCAAAGCCAGCCCGGGCAGGAGAGACTGTGAGACTCCTATCTCCAATAAACCACCAGAAAACCGGAAGTGGCGCTGTAGCTCAAGTGGTAGAGCCCTCGCCTTGAGCTGAAGAGCTGAGGGACAGTGCCCAGGCCCAGAGTTCAAGCCCCACGACCGACAAAAAAAAAAAAAAGTAACATCTTTGTGCACTGAAAATAAGGTTGCCTGGGCCAAAAGTGTTTGTTGTTCTGTCACATAAAGAAAATAATGGTTTTTGGGTAAAGTGAGTTTGTGGTCTTTAGCATAAGACCAGGCCAAGGTATCTGCAGAACTATATTCCAATTTTCCTCCATTCTGTTATTTTAGTGTCTATCCAAACACAATTTGTGGTTAAATAAACACATCCTCTCAGTTGCCTTAGCCAAATTTGAAGGCAAGTTCTTCTGATAAGTATGTGTGTGTATAAAGTCAAAATTTTCCACATAAAATAATATTTATGCCAAATACTTTTCTTTACTAATCATAGCTTTCATATATCTTGGCAGCATTATACATTTAATATGTAGTAGCTTCTTGATCATTATTGGCTAAATTAATGGGTGAACCTATCATATCAAGGGGTATTCATGGTAAGGCACCTATTGTGTCACACACAGAATGGAAGTTAATTCTCACATTTGCCATATTTGTAGATCTTCTTATTTTCTCCATTTTTGATACTGGGAAAGGAGTGTAAAGAAGTCTGAAGAGGCTGTATGTAGTTTGGATCTGGAATGACCCTCCAAGGCTCAGGTGTGAAGGGTTGACACTCAGCTTGGTGCTATTGGAAGGTGGTAGAAACCTTAAGGGGATGGGGCCTATGGGGAGATTTTAGGTCATTGGGCCTGGGCCCCTTCTGGAAGGGGATTATGGGATGCTGGTCTCTTTCTTTCTATAGCCAGCTATGAGGTGAAAGGGGCTTTGCCACCACGTGTGTGCTCCTGCCACAGATCTACTGTGTTCGAAGGCCAACCCAGACATGAATCTCTAAAACCAGGAGTCCAAATGAACCATTTCTCTTTATAACTAGATGCATCCCAGGTATTTGTGGTGGCCCTGGAAAGCTGATTAGCACAGGGCACACCCACACAGCAACTAAGGTAGGGCTTATGCCCAAATCTATCCATTTCCAGTACTGCAGAGCAGTGTGTGTTAAGAGAGAAAATGGAAATATGGCCAAGGTGCAAATGGGAGCCTAAATTGCCCATTGGCTAAAAGATCGGAGTGTTTGTTCTATAATGTCACTTCTACTTTCTTGATACTTTTACTCTTAGCATCTTGAGGGGGCAGCAAAGAAGAGAATTGATCCAAGCCACTGGTTTACCCGCTCAGCTGCCTCCTTGGATTAGAGACCTGCACTCTCCTGCACGCTCGCTTTCTTGCTGTCTGTTCCAGCGTGATGGCAGCTGGTAGCGAGGCTCAGTGGAATTGCAACTCCCGGCTGGGCTATTTCTCTAGCAATTGCTTTGTGTCTGGGTTCCGAGTTCTCAGTGTGAGTCTCCAGACCTGCAGCATTAACATTACCTAGCAATTTGTTACAAACATAGATTCTAAGATACCTTCTAGGACCTGCAGAGTGAATCTGGGCCTAGGGCTCGGCCTGGTTACCTTAGCAAGTCTTCCAACAGATCCTGGTGAAGCTAAAGTTGGGGAGTCTTTGTTTGAGAGCAACGTATTGCTTTCAAGTGTCTTCCCAGGTATTTGAGAGGAAGAAGTGAGACAGATGACTGGCTTTTTTGTTTGTTTTTGGTGCCAGTACTGGGGCTTGAACTTAGGACCTGGGTACAGTCTCATAGCTTTTTTTCCTCAAGGTTACTTCTATACACTTGATCCACAGCTCCACTTCTGGCTTTCAGGTGGCTATTTGGAGTTAAGAGTCTCATGGACTTTCCTGCCTGGGCTGGCTTCAAACCTTGATCCTCAGATCTCATCCTCCTGAGTAGCTAGGATTACAGGCATGCACCACTGCTGCCCTTGAGGGCTGAGTTAAAGGAGTTTAAAGGCCGGGTCATGGTTTTACTGTTAATTTTGACTTTTACAAATACATCTGGTTCATCACTTGCCCCTCTGTTTGGGGGAAGGACCAGCTAGTGGCTGTAGCCTTTAGCTGGCATTAGCCTTCCCACGGTTTGGGGAGTCAAGAAGTGAGCCAGGTGGGCAGCCAGAAAGTCAAATGTGGGGAAGGAAGAGACCAGAGACAGTAATGATGCCTTTCTTCCTCACGGCAGTCTGGGCAATCAGTTCCTTCTTCCAGGCAGTTTGGGGAAGAGCAGAGTATGTTCTACTAAAGTACATTTCCTGCAGTGACCGATCTGAAAAGAGGAAGGAGGGGAGACAGGGGATGGGAACCGGACAGAGATAATTGTCCTGATCTAGCTGCCCCCTCCCCACAAACAGGCCAAGGGAGAAGAACAGAAACCATTCCTAGGGTAAAGAATAAACGCAGCAAATGCTGTGTAGGAATGTTGGAGACCTAAGGCTTTCCAATGCAGTGAAATCTTTTTTTTTTAACAGTGGTATTTAAACTGATTTGCTTGAAAAAAATGAACAAAAGGAAGTAGTAACTCCCTGCCTCCCCCCCCCCCCCCAAGCAGGGTGCTACTGCTCATGCCTGTAATCCTAGCTATTCAGGAGACTGAGAGCTGAGGATCAAAGTTCAAAGCCAGCCTAGGCAGACAAAATTGGGAGACTCTTATTTCCAATTAACCAGCAAAAAGCTGAAAGTGGAGATGTGGTTTAAGTGGCGGAGCTCAGAATTTAGTGAAAAAACTAAGCTAGCGTGCAAGACTCTGAGTTCAAGCCCCAGTGTGGGCCCAAAATCACACAGGCAAAAACAAAAGCCCTCCTGACCTACCCCTCAGAAATTAGGTGAAGAGGGGGGAAGGGGAGGGAAATGCCATCAAGAATTTATTATATATACCACAAAATTAAGAAAAATAAGAGAACAGGTGGGGCAAAAGGAGGTGAGCATGTTGAAGAGGTGACAGTGATCAAGATGCATTGTATTTATAAACTTTTGACATATGGCACCTCCTTTGTATAACTACTTAAAAGATAACTTAAACAATAAGTACATAAAGAGAAATTAGGGATGACACATCCTATCTGTCAGTAGTCTTATTACTTCTGGGCCCTGACAATATGAAAAACAAACTTGGACTGACACTCTTTAAATTGATATAAACAGAATGAGCCAGATGGCTCAGTACTGTCTTATGGAAGGTGCAGGCTTCAGTGATTTAGCACTGGTATGTGATTTAGCCTTTATGAGGGCTTAGTTTGTTGGGTTGATCTTCAGTTGATGGGCTTTTCATTCCATTTTTAATTTATGTCATTTTACACGGAGATAGAGTGCCTCCGTTCTCAGAATTACCCATCTTTCTATGTATTATGATCCTAGAAATTTAGAGTCAGAAGATGAAACAATGTTGTTGGCTTGAATTTATAATTCTCCAAGTTTACATAAATTTAAGGAAAAAATAGGAATTCAGATCTGTTCCAAAAGTTTCTCAGAACCTTAAAAGCCCAATTTTATTTTTCTTCTACACACCCTCCCACATCACACACAGTTCAACTCTAGTACTTGAGGCTCCACACAGTAATCTAGGAAATGAGTGCATAGAATATGATGTTATCAATAGGTGTTGTTGGCATAGGAAAAATGACATCCTTGTTCATAGCTGCAAATTTATCTCAGAGGGTTGGTTGGGGACACAGAAGCACTGTGAGCAAAAAGACAGAAAACGCATTTGACTATGGCGTCCATCCTGTAAACATGCAGCATGAATGGAGAAAAGCACTCTGCCTTGTAAACTGTTGTTAACGTAGACTGGTCTTAGTAGGAATTGTTGAAAAACCCATATAAATATGAATCATTTGTATACTGTCTTTCTTCAAACTCCTTGGCATTGATCAGGTTTTGTTTTGGAAACACTAGAAATAAAGTGGTCAGGCCTTTTCAGTCTGAAGGGAAATGGTATCTTTTGCTTCTCCAGGGGGAAACAAAGAGCAGAAACGGTAGTTTGTCTTGCAGCCCTACTGATGGGTTTCAGAGATGAACAGTGGAAAAACACCTTATTTGATGGATTGCAGCCACTCAAATTATTAAAAGTTATTGCTTGTTTGTTTGGTATGGTATTGTTGGTGTGGAGAGAAGCAAGCACAAACGTATTTTGTCATACCTTATTTATGTGTATTACAAAAACTCACCTCTAGACAGAAATCTGCCTAGACCTTTTATTTGTACATCAGAGACAGAATAATAACCTTTCATGAAGAAGTATTATTTGTAAAAGTCAGAAGCATGCGGTATCTATCCTGCAAGGATATTCCATAGGAAGTTTATTTCAGTATTTGGTACTGAATAAGATTCACATATTGTATCATTTGTCTTTTCAGGGATTTTAAATAGATGTCAGTGGTTTTTTAGGTCCTACATATGTGTAGCTATTCCCCTAGTCATTTGCATCCCCAGAACACCACATAAAATGTTTCATCACAAGGAAAAACTGGGTACCCGGAAACTTTCACTCCGCTAGTGCACCATCACCCCCAGCCCTAAGCAAACACAAATCTACTTTTGGTCTCTCTAGCTTTCACTATTCTGACTTGTCTTAGACATGAAATCATGCAAAGGTAGTCTTTTGCTGTTGGCCTCTTTTACTTGGCATAGTGTTTTCAATTAACCAGTAATATGGCATCTACCTAATTTACTTTTTATAGCTGGATAATAGTTCATAGTAGTAGTTTTCCTTAGAAAGTATGCCGCAGTTTCTTTTCCATTTGTCCGTGAATGGACATTCAGGTGCCTACCTTTTGGCTGCTCTGAACATTTGTAGACAGGTTTTAATTGACAGAGTTTTTTTTTTTGGTCTTGTTTTATTTGTGTGTGTGTGTGTGTGTGTGCGCGCGCGCGCGCTCCTATGCTAGTACTGGGGCTTAAACTCAGGGCTTGGGCATTGTCCCTTAGCTTTTTGGCTCAAGGTGCTCTGTCACTTGAACTCTACTTCCAGCTTTTTTGCTGGTTAATTAGAGCTACGAGTCTCAAGGACTTTTCTTGCCCAGGCTGGTTTTATACTGTGATCCTCAGATCTCAGCCTCGAGTATCTAAAAATACCCCCGTGAGCCACCTTTGCCTGGTTCATTTTTTGTTCTTTTAGCTATAAAGCATTGAATGGAGGCACTGGATCTGTGTTGAATTTGCTGCGGAGCTGCCAGGCTGTGTCCACAGTGACTGTACTGTGTTCAAGCCCCACCAACAATATATAAGAAATTAGAATTCCTCAGTATCCACGAGCACTTCCTATCTGCTGTTTTATGAAATTGTTGTTGCCATCCTAATGAGTGTGTGTCTATTCTTGTGGCTGTGTTTTGAATTACTCTAATGATTAATGAGATTGAGCATCTTTTCATGTGTTTCTTGGCCGTTTGTGTATGTTTTTGTTGGAAAAAAAGGTCCTATCTTTTGCCCACTTTTGAAATGGGTTGTTTGTTTTAGTTATTGAATTGTATATTCTGGATATTAGACCCTTATTAGGCACATTATTTTGCTGTTAATTTTGAGGTTGGAAAGGATGGTAGCGATTTAGCACAATACCATTATGTATTGTACTCTGTTTAACAGATACATACCTTTGTAAGGAGCTGGAAATTAGTTTTGTACTTTAGTCTTTCAACTGTGAGATACAACATCTAGATATATATTGAAGCCTAAATAAAATCCTTAATGCTTGATCTTTGAGGACAAGAACCTTTCCAAAGAATCTTGGGAGACTTGTTTTACAGGACTGGTTTACTTTGAATAATAACCAATGGTTGTATGCATTCAGTTCTGATATATACCTGGATAATTAGCACTTATATTTTAGAGATGCCACAAAGAGAACAGTAGCTTGCACATGGACTGTGAATGTAGCCATTTTTGAATTGCAGATTATGAACAAGGGGATGTATTTTGCCTTTGTATTTGTCACTAGAATGGAACTGATGAGCTCAGCGGGGTAAAAAATTGGCTACGTTACTTTCCTTATACAATGTGCTGTGAAGCTACCAAGGCAATCTGGGGCATTCTTGGAAAATGGGAATTCATATGCAATTAACTCACATTGTGTTCACATCATGCTATATTCTGTAGAACAAGTCTATGGTTGCCATATTTCTCACATGTGTTTCTAGTTAATTTTCTACAAGTGTTAGAAAAATAATTTTTCAGTTTTGAAAATATAAATGATTAAAAGAAGAGGATTAAAATATAGAGTTAGATGCTGAACCTTGATAAAAAATTTGTAACTCTCATATTCAGGATGACCAGGCACTTAGCTGTGGTATTGAAGGTATGCAGTACTTCCTGGTCTGACTCAGGTTTTATATTGGTTGTCTATAATTTCCCAAAGATAGCCAGCGGCTCACTGTTATTGTCACACTGCCCATCTTTGATTCTGCTAGCATCCCTGGGCTGTTTGTTACATTGAAACGTATTTGTTAAATGAAGTTAAAGACTCAATTAGGAGCACCAAGTTTCTGTAGGAGTCATTCCAACAACCCTTCTGAAGTTTTATCTCTGGTATTGTGATGATTTCTTGGCTAGCTTCTTGAAGGTGTGTGTGTGTGTGTGTGTGTGTGTGTGTGTGTGTGTGTGAGTTCAGCATCTCCTATCTCTTCTCTTCCACTTCTCCTGGGTACCCTGTATAGGCCCTAGGAAGGAATTATTATGTTTGCCATGTAGACTATCCCTTGCTAAGATTCCAAATCTCTGCTTATTGGATCTATATGAAGTAAGAATCTGCCAGGAAAGACCAGTTCAATTGCTATCTTCAGCCGAGCTCTTCTATGCTGTTTGAAGCCAATGTGGCAGCACATATAATAAAATCACCTATGACATAGAGCACCATAAACATGTCTGTCTGCGCTCTGGGATAATTGTGTACCTCTCATCTTGGGAATCTGGAATTATGTTTGTAGAATCCTCTGGAATTATGAATACTTAAGATCTGTTTAGCAATTTGGCTGTATATGACTAGAATACCAACTTCTTTCTTATCATTTTTCTGAACTCCAGCCTAGTTGTTTTGGGAGTTTCTTTCTTTAGGTCAGTGTAGCAATTTGTGTAAAATTAGATCAAGATTCCTTCCTTCCTTCCTTCCTTCCTTCCTCCTTCCTTCCTTCCTTCCTTCCTTCCTTCCTTCCTTCCTCCTTCCTTCCTTCCTTCCTTCCTTCCTTCCTTCCTTCCTTCCTTCCTTCCTTCCTTCCTTCCTTTTTGTGCCAGGACTGGGGCTTGAACTCAGGGTCTTGATGCTGTCCTTAGCCTTGTTGCTCAAGGCTGGTGCTCTGCCACAATTCCACTTCCAGTTTTTTGGTGATTAATTAGAAATAAGAGTCTCATGGACTTTCCTGAAAGTCCGTGAGATGGTGCCAGGTTTGAACTATGATATAGTCCAAAGATCTCAGCCTACTGGGTAGCTACAGTTATAGGTATGAGCTACTTAATGATATCCAGCTTTAGACAGTACAATTAAGTCTTTGAGGAGGTGATGCCAGGGGGTTATGTGATTGATGAAATGGTGACTCAGTAGGTATTAGCTAAGAGCTGCCATACAAGGACTAGATCATACAATTAGGTCCCAATGTACCAATCCACTTACTTTTGTTTGGTAGAAGATATCAACCAGAATTCTTTACATTATAGCTTTGATTGGCTCTTCATTCATTGATAGATGGTTTACTTGTTTATTTTTATTTCGTTTTATTTTTGCATCACTGGAGATCGAACCCAAGGCCTTGCTCATACAAAGCCTATGCTCTACATCTGAGTTATATCCCCATCCCTGACAGATGATTAAAACGTACAATTTTATTTAACCATACAGCATGTCTGGAGCACCATTGATTTCTTTTTTTTTTTTAAACCAGGCAGTGAGTTCAACTTTCATGATCTCAAAGAAAAGAAAAAGGCAAATATTTTGAGAAATTCCTGTGTTTGATCATTCAACAAATCTTCATTCAAGGCCTTCTGAGTGTCAGAAACATCAGAAAGAATAAAGGTTTTGTGGTAGAAAGAGATCTGGGTAGGAAGTCCTGTTACCACATGCCAGCTGGGAGAGCCCAAACAGATTCTTAATTTCTCTGACACTTAAGTATTTTGATCTGTACAATACAATTAATAATTGTTGTCTTACAGGGAAATTATCTGTCCCAGGTCTTCACATTCAAATTCCACAGTGTCAATTTTTTTTTACCCTTTTCTTTTCTACTTTCTGACTGCCTCTTCATTTAATACACACACACACACACACACACACACACACACACAGAGTCTCACCATTACTAGTGGGTGTGTACAAATTCACTGATGACTAGTTCTCCAATTTTACCCAGAAATGTGAAATTACCTAGCTAGTATTTCTGTGGCTTATCTTATCGCCCTGAGATTGACAAAGGCCATCAATAGCTAACAAGTCTCAGACATTTGCCCTGTTAACTATCCATACACACAAACTTTCTTTCTTCTTCCTTCGGTCTTCAAATAACACATTCTTTGTGCTGGCTGCCTTCCTCTGTTTTAACTTTCTGTACATTATTTGTTCCTCGGTAGTGTTCAGGGAATATGCTGACTTTCTGAGAGGCTGGATATTCCAGGACTGGACTGATGACCCCTAAGATAGACCCTTAAGTTTACAGCAACTATGATACCAGACCTACATTGTGACTGGGCCTAGAACTCTCTCATGGTGGCATAGCCATCATGTTGATCAGCATAAACACTTCCTAGTTCCTTATGTTAGAAGGTCCTAGTTTCCCTAGTTCCCTAGAAATCGGGTAAAAGGCTGTAAGCCATGCAAGCAGATGACATCTTTGTCAAGTTCTCACAAGCCTGCTTCTGCTTTCTCTGTGTGGCCTTGAGCTGCCTTTGACCTGAACATGGATACAAGCCAGAGCCACGTATCTGCTGTAACTTGAGTATTTGAAAGCAAATGCTGATTTTATATTAGTTGATAGAAAGTTAAATGTTGTTTGAGAGCCTTAAAAAATCATGGCCTTGCCATTCTAGCTCTGAAGGTGCTTCTTTGATCCACAGGCTGTTGGAAGAGCTGCCTTCCCATTGGATAAGATGAACTGTCAGGCAGAGCTGGGTGGGTGCCTGGAAGGAAGTCGCCCTGGATCTGGAACCTGACCAGTAGTAGTTTAGTGGTTAGTATCATGAGGTCACGGGGGCCCCAAGACTTCAGTTTCTTCATCTCTAAATCCAGAGAGGTTGATTAGATCTAGGAAGAATCCTAGAACGCTTGGTGGAAGGAGGGTTTTCTAATGGACATGACTTTCAGCCTGGGAATATGTCCCAGTGGTCAGGAGTAAAAAAACATATCCTCTAAGTAATGTTCATATATATCTCCAGGGAGAAATTTCATTTTAATGCATAGTTAAAAGACTGTACCAGGTACTGGTCGCTCATCCCTATAATCATAGATACTCAAGGAGCTGAGATCTGAGGTTTGCAACTGAAAGCCAGACTGGACAAAAATCTTCACAGGATTCCATATTCAATTAACCAGCAAAATAGTGGACTGGAAATGTGACTCAAGCCAAGAGTTGAGAACATGAGGCCCGGGGTTCAAGCTTTAATACTGTCATATACAAATAAAAAATAAAAAGACTACAGGAATCTAGTGACTCAAGTATGTAGAACACAGCAAGTCATTTAGGGCCTTACAAGTTTTAATTGGGGTTTTACTTTTTTTTTTTTCTGTAGGAGAAGGACAGGTTCTTTCTATTCAGCCCAACCTGGTTTTGAGCTCACAATCCTCCCGCCTCAGTCTCCTGAGTGCTGGTATTGACAGATAGCACTACCATTCATACTCCCTCCCCCCCCCCCAAAAAAAAAGAAGGAAAAGAAAAGAAGTTTTAATTAAAATTGGCAGCACTACCCCTTGGGTCCACCAATTTCCCCTACAATGGACAATAAGAGGGTAAAATATTGCTCTAGAAAGTTCTACAAAGCAGAATGTCCCTGAGAATGCAGTGAAAAATAGGGTAAAACATGGTTTTTTAGAATTCAGTGTCAAGATATGATAAGGAGAAAGGGAAATAAGCAGAGATGAAGCAGTTGTGCAATTCAGAGACACTTTGTCTGCCTGTCTCATTCTGTGCTGACAAATCCAGTGGCCAAAAGAGCTCTAACGGTCTCAGCTCCTTCCTTTAACTCCATTGACTTCCGAGACTTACAATATTCTCTTGGACTTGCTAAATCTTTTAAGTAGTTGATGCAAAGTTGACTGTCATCTGCCTTTCCATGCACACACACACCTTCTGTCTAGAAAATTAGATCTGTCTTCCAGTAGTTTCTCTTCTGGAGTCAGAAGAGACGGAACAAAGGGGAGGGAGAACCCCCAGAACACAAGAGCCAAACCTTCTGAATGATAACACTCTGTAAACAAAGCAAAAAAAAAAACCCACCCAGATTGGGGACAGATGTTTCAGAAGGAAATCTGAATGATAGGGAGATATTTAAAAACATGAAGACCTCACAAGAAAATATACTCATGGGATAAATGGTTGAAGCAGGAGAGCTGATGATACCCCAGCTAGCACTGATCAGATGAAGGGGTGAACTGGCTTCATGCTTTCCTCTCTTTCCATGGCCCTTCTCTGGCCTGAAGAACTGAGGAAGGTTCTAGTGTCCATGGATTGGAAGCTATTTTCCTTTGAGAACTGCTGTGACACATCCCTGCTTTCTTGCTGAGAGGTGAGGGACCTTGCTTCGCCGGCCCCTGGACCCCATGGTCTTCCATGCAGATGTGGTCCAGCTCCTCCAGACACCTTTGTGCTGGACTAGCTGCACACCGAGAGGCCCCGCCCCTCTCAGAGCCACACCCAGCCAGCCAGAGGCTAGCATCCATGGCCCAGGACATCACAGAGTGAGGAAGATGCTTAGAGCCCAGCATCCTGTCTGGAAGTGATTATTCAGTCTCTCAGAACACTGGTGGAACTGACTCAGCTGCTTGGTTTCATAGAAGTATGATTGTTGATCTCTCATGATTTTATTCTGCTTTAGTGTCAGAATTCATCCTGTGTTGTGCACCCTCCAAAAGTGTGTAAAATCACATAGTCAGAAACTTCAAGAGGAAGTTATTATTTTTTTTCCATGGAAGGGGGAAGGGGAAGTCACTACAAAGTGACAATTGGGGAGCAAGCAAAAGCTGGTGGAGGGCTGTGCATGAGCAGCTAAGCAGAGCTGCCTGGCCCTGTAGCCTTGCCAGACTGGTCCAGCTTGTGTGTGGCCACTTCTTAGTGGGTGGAGGAAGATGTTCCTGGGTAGAAGATCGCCCAAAGGAGAGCAGTGTTGACGTAACCTCCAAGTGGGAAGCTGGTTTAAGCAGTGTGGGTAACGTTGGCTTTTTTTTTTTTTCTGGAATGTGTGGTGAGCTCTCCAAGCTGTTCTGTAACTGACAGCACTGGAAGGCACAAGAGGACAAGACGGAAGAATGGTGCAGAAGTGGGAACTCTAAACCTCACTCCTTCCCTTTCGCAGATGACAGGATGGAGGGCTGTTTTCTTTTCATTATGCTTCTCTCTGATTAAAAGGCTATTCTTGTTTGCCTGCTGAGCAGCGATCCAGGGCATCTGAAGTGTTTGTGGTTGTATTCTTTTAAGTCACGGTGCGAGATGAAGAGGTCCTCAGAAAGCAAGGAGGGGAAGGAGCTGCGGGTGACATCTGTGATGTCTACTCTTAGATTGCCTGTTCTCGCCTGGGTAAAGGCCATCTAGAGTTACATGGAGGGGAGGGTATTTGTAGTCTTGTATATTGGTATTTTGAGTCTTATACATTTGTAGCTTGATAATCAACTTGTGTGGGCATGCCTATGCATGTGTATGCATGCCTATGCATGTGTATGTATGTATGTGTATGCTTGCCTATGCATGTGTATGTATGTATGTGTATGCATGCCTATGCATGTGTATGTATGTATGTGTATACTTGTCTATGCATGTGTATGTATGTATGTGTATGTATGTGTATGCTTGCCTATGCATATGTATGTATGTATGTGTATGCATGCCTATGAATGTGTATGTATGTATGTATATGCATGCCTATGCATGTGTATGTATGTGTGTGCATGCATGCCTATGCATGTGTATGTATGTATGTACATGCCAGTACTTGGGCTTGAACTCAGGGTCTTGTACTCTTGCCTGTTTTTCCTTTTCTTTTTTTTTTTCATTCATGGCTGGTGTGCTACCAGTTGAGACATGCTTCAAGTTCTGACTTTTTGCCTGCCTGAGGCTGACTTTGAACCTCAGTCCTCCAATCTTAGCCTTCCCAGTAGCTATGATTACAAGTGTGAGCCACCAGGGCCCAGAGATTGTCCATTTCTCAATATTGTATTTGGTAAGTCCTTGAGTCTCTCTGTCTGGGGAGGGCTGGGCAGTGTGTGTGTGTGTGTGTGTGTGTGTGTGTGGTGTATGTATGTGTGTGTGTCTTTCTGGGGAGGGCTGGGCAGTGTGTGTGTGTGTGTGTGTGTGTGTGTGTGTGGTGTATGTATGTGTGTGTGTCTTGAGATGAATACAGTTGGACATGTTCTTTTCCTGACCTGAACCCTTGCGTAGGCATGTGCATGCGCATGTGGTTGTTAGAACTTCTGGGCTGCATTGAGAGAGTGACTAGAACGTGCTTTGATTGCAGGGAAAGCTTCCTTCCATCTTGGTGTTTCATTTGTTTTTGAGCATAATGCATTGCTGGGCCAAAATCTTCACCCTTTTGTGTCCCTCCTCCCCTCCCCCCACTACCTTGTAGACATCGTAGGTGATGTTTGGGTTAATTTCATACTGTATCTTGTTCATAAAGCTTATGTTTCATTGAAGTCTCACATCAGTGGGATTCAAAGGATCAGACACACGTGTTTCCCTATTGCTTTCACATGCTAGCAATCCTTTGCATTAGGCCTGGCAGCCCTCACTCTTTTATCTGTCATCTCCTCCCACTATAGCAGTTCCCTCCTTCAACAAATGTTCATCAAGCAGCGGCGAGAGAGGTGCTGGGTGTTGGTGACTCCAGATCACTCCAACCCCCCTTGAGTCTTCCCATCTCTTCTGTGACTCCCTTGCTGCCCTTCCCCCACAGCCTCTGCCCTAGGCCGAGTTTCCCAGCTCCCCCATTGGTCTTTCAGTTCTGAAAAGAACTTTGGTGCCCCCATCCGTGGATCCTATATTGTGTATACTCTGTCCACATTGCTGAGTTGTCCCAGTGCAGAACTAACTGGGCAGATTTAACTGGCTTCAGCCTCCTGGATGCCTACCACGTCAAAAGCAAGAATCCAGCCCTCTGGTTAGCCACGTGCACCTGGCATCTGTACCCTTGCCTGACTCCACATTTGCAGACAGAGAAAGCTCTCACTTTAACACTATTTTTTAAACTGTTATCGTAAAGGTGATGTACAGAGGGGTTACAGTTACATGAGTCAGGTTATGAGTACATTTCCTTTGAACAGTGTTACCCCCCGTCCCTCATTTTCTCCCAGATTTTCCCCTCCCATCTCCCTTCCCCCAAAGCTGTATAGTTCATTTCCGACATAGTGTCTAGTGAGTTTCCCTGCTGAATAGGTTCACCCTTTGTCCATCATTTCTGGGCTTCCCCTTCCCCTCCTCAAATCAAATGGTACAAAATAAAAAACAGTGACAGAAGGGAATAAACCAAAGAAAAAAGAACAACAGCAACAAAAAGATCTACAAACAGTATAATAAGAAACCTCTTCCATTTTTTTGGAGTTTATTTTGATAAGCATCATTTTATATGATCATCTGCACATAGCTATTGAGCCCTTGGGATCCTCTCCTAAGAATAACCTCCTTTGTTCTCACTGTGTGAATGTATAGACTACTGTTTAATTAATCACGTCCAAGTGTAATTATTTGTCCTTTATTATTTATTGGGTTAACTTGAAGATTTATAGGCACATTCTAGTTATTACAAATGAGGGAAACCATGCGGCCTATGTTTCTTTGGGTCTGGCTTACGCCGCTTAGTGTAATTTTTTTCCAAGTCTTTCCATTTCCTTATGAATGGGGCAGTGCCGTTCTGATGGAAGCATAGAATTTCATTGTGAATATATTCCACAGGTTTTATAAGCAGCTAGATTCCCAGACGTTTAGTCCCCATGGATCGTAGTTCTTTTGAATACTGCTAAGACTCCAGAGACCACAATTTGGGAAAATGGACATTTGAAGACCCACACGATGGACTAGTAAACTTGCATTCTTTTCTAGAAATGAAGTTTTCTCCCATGGATTTGCCCAACAGGCTGTTTAAGCTGATCAGAGGCAGTGTAGTGTTAACAGCACGTTGGGCTTCAAATCAGAAGTCCTCTGTCTAGTTCCTGGCATTAACCACCATGCAGCTGTGTGACCCTGGGTAATTCACTTCACCTCTCTGAGCCTCGGCTGGAACTTTAGAGGGAGCCTTTCTGTTCTAGAACAACCACCATCAGATTACGAAGAGAATGCTATCTTGCATTCTCCTGCCTGGAATGCTGTGAAAAGATGCATTTATTATATCGGCTAGCACACATCTTCAGTTTAAACAGGAGTCTGGCCAGAGCAGGTGGCAGATGGGTGTATAGGAATGCAGCAGCCAGTGTGTGGGGCTCCTGTCTTCTCCCCTCTCCTCTTCTTGTCCCAAAGGCTAAAAATGGATGTTCTGTCTATCCTGAGACCCCTGACTATTTTAAGTTGCAAAGAGCAGTCTAATGATAAGAAGTTCTTTATTGACCCTGTGATCATTTCAGATTTTAATGCTTTCCAAAATGGCAAAGAAATGATTGTCAAAATAGTTGTTAACTTAGTCTCAGATACAGATATGCAAATGTATCATTTCACACAGATGTCCTCAGTAACAGAGATTCTTTCAGATGTCCTGGGGTACACTGAGGAGGGCATGTATTACAGAGAAGAGGGCTTCACGGGATGGGTGTTCAAGCATAAATAGGAGTTTGACAGGTATTCTGAATGGGAGGAACAGCATCTGCAAAGGAAGCCACTGGCCATCTCTTTGGAGATGTCAGCATCGGGATGGTTGGTGGAAGGCTGGAAAGGGAGGGAAGAGAGTTACCGCAAGGCAGGCTGCTAAATAGGTTAAATTTGGAGGCTGGGATTGGTGGTATATTTCTGTAATCTCAGCACTTGGGAGGTAATGCGGGAGGTATGGCATTTGTGGCCAGCTTGGGCTACATGTCAAGACACTGTGGCAACCAAGCCAAACAAAATATGTAAATACTGCAGGAACTTCTGTTATCTTACCTAGGATGCAGTGGAGGAATCCCTGAACATTTTCAGACCACAGAGCAAAAGCAGCTTTGTTATTCAGAAAGAGCTCTGGCATCAGAAAGAAGCCATGGGAGCCTAGGAAGAGCATAGGCCCCTGGTCTGATGTGGTCTCCAAAGCACACAGTGATTTACAGATCATAAGCACAACCCCAGAAAGCATCTTCCTTTCCTGACCAGGGGCTTGCTGACCTTCCTCTGTGGAGCAGGTTCTGCAGACAGGAAGTCCTGGCAGCTCAGCTGTGGGGAAGGGAGGATGGGGGGGAGGGGGAGGGGGGAAGCGGGGAGGCCTGCACCCGGGAGAGGACCAAGCCCTCTCATTCCCACCCCATGCCACAGGGAAGCAAATTCCAAAGTTTCTTTATTTGATGGGAGTGGGGTTCAACGCTGGGCCTCCTATTTGCTGGGAAGGTTCTCTACCACTTGAGCTAGGCCCTCCAGCCTTTTTGGTTATTTTGGTCTAGACTGTGTTCTTTCTATCCCCTCATAGCTGGGATGACAGGTGTGTCTCACTGCACCCAGCTTCTAATGAGAATAACTTTATTTTTTCTTGGTACTGAGATTTGAACTCAGGGCCTTGTGTTCACTCTGCTTGCTTGCTCAAGTGGGTCTCTCACACTGCAGCCAGGCCTCCAGCCCAGTTTTTTGCTAGTTAATTGGAGATGGAGTCTCTCAGACTTTTCTGCCCCAGCTGACCTTGAACTATTTCCTCTGAATCTCAGCCCCTTGAGTAGCTAGAATTATAGGCGTGGACCACCAATAGGCTTGTGAAGTGACTTTTGAAGGGGCTTTCATCTTGCTAAAGTTTAGCTGGACCATCAACCCTTCTCCTGCAGAGAGTCTCCTAATAGAGTCTTGTGCTTGCCTCAGTGCTGACACTTTCCTGTTAGGGCAGCAGTTAGGAGGTAAGGGTTTATTTTTTTCTGCTTAGCTGAAATGGAAAGAAAAATCTCCAGTGCATTTTTTTTTTTTTTTTTTT